>NC_092342.1:131960000-132268125 GCF_046630445.1 Rutidosis leptorrhynchoides | reverse complement strand
TTCATATACACCTCGCATAACATCAAAGCCACAAATCATCTTCATCTTTGTTGATATGTTTCCTCCACATAAACTCATACCAATTCCTTTCACTTGTTGGAAGCAATCGTGAAGCTATATAAGTAAACCTTTTACTCCTTGGTGTATCTTTGATGCGGAAGATCTTGTAAGCATTTTCTTCGATGAATGTGTTTCGTAACATTATAAAATCATGTTCAACTCCCAATAACAATCTTTGTTCCTGATTCTTAAAGAATATTCCATGGTTGTATTTGAATCTGGAATTTACTGTTTCACTTGATGTAGATGTACCAGAAGTTGAGCTTTCATTAGCATTTGTTGGATGTGAACTCGATGAGGGTGTAGAATTCGATGAATGATCAGTTGGATTTGTTGCATCATCATTTGGAACATCATCATCTTCAATATGATCAAAGATATCATCTTCATTTGGATCAACATAAAGATTGTCTTCATCGTCATCAGAAGAATCCATTTCATCATCACTTTCTATTACAGGATCAGGATTCCCTTCATCTACAATCTCTACATCTTCCGGAATTGAAGATACTGAAGATAACTAGCTTAAGATGACAAACCCATCATCATCCGTCTCTTCAAGATAAAAATCACTTAAGTTCAAATCCTCATCTACTGGTCTACTATCAGCCTCTTTATGAACAATTGGAATTATAACTTGCTCAGGCTCCTTATCATCAACTTCATCATGTACAGAAACCATTTCTGATTCCGTTTGAACTCGTTGAGCTTGTGAAGCTGATGAAGATCTCACATCACCACCCTTGGTTGAAATGTTCACTGATAGATATTCTCCATCTACTCCTATCTCCCCCTCATGACTATTCTGAGGATCAGAATCGTCATGTTCATCATCATGGTGAGGACTTAAAGGAAAAGAGCAGGAAGTAAGTAGATATCGAACACGAGCACGAAACAATGCTTGAAGCGAAGTGCGTCGAAGAACATCAAGATTGACTCTAGAAAACATACGACTGAAATATTCTTGCTCCATATCATCATAGAAATGTGGTAAACGAGAGGGTGATGATGGAAAAGTAACAATGGGAACAGCAGCAGCAGCAGTACCTGTTGAAAGCGATGTCGATGGAAGTGTGTGAGTTGTCGTGAGGGAAGGTAAGGATGATTGTGCGGTATTATTCTTATATGTAGGGTTGTACATATTACTAGTCAGATTTGTGATATCCCCTTCTGATGGAGGTTGGGTCACAACCGGAGTTGTCACCGGCGAAGTTTCTTTTGAAGCATCCGCCTCCGTGACTTTAGTCTCATGGGACTCTGACAGAGTAGCAGAACTACCCATCGGTTTAGCTCTCGCAGAGATATTGCTATCTCCGACTCCTGAAATCATTGATATACCATGAGGTGGTAAATCTCTTTCAGTTAAAAACTCTTCCTCCAGACCCTGAGATTCAGAATCCGGAAGAGAAGTGGTTTGATCCAATGGATCACTTTCATGAACCAAGGGATCAGTCTGCTGTAGTGACCTGAACTTTTCCATGATTATATATATTAATTGAGATTGATATTTACATGATTAAATGTTTCCAACATGTTAAGCAATCAAACTTGTTAAGACTTGATTAATTGAAATAGGTTTCATATAGACAATTGACCACCCAAGTTGACCGGTGATTCACGAACGTTAAAACTTGTAAAAACTATATGATGACATATATATGGTTATATATATAGTTAACATGATATTATGATAAGTAAACATATCATTAATTATATTAACAATGAACTACATATGTAAAAACAAGACTACTAACTTAATGATTTTGAAACGAGACATATATGTAACGATTATTGTTGTAACGACATTTAATGTATATATATCATATTAAGAGATATTCGTACATCATAATATCATGATAATATAATAATTTAAAATCTCTTTTTATATTATAAACATTGGGTTAACAACATTTAACAAGATCGTTAACCTAAAGGTTTCAAAACAACATTTACATGTAACGACTAACGATGACTTAACGACTCAGTTAAAATGTATATACATGTAGTGTTTTAATATGTATTCATACACTTTTGAAAGACTTCAAGACACTTATCAAAATACTTCTACTTAACAAAAATGCTTACAATTACATCCTCGTTCAGTTTCATCAACAATTCTACTCGTATGCACCCGTATTCGTACTCGTACAATACACAGCTTTTAGATGTATGTACTATTGGTATATACACTCCAATGATCAGCTCTTAGCAGCCCATGTGAGTCACCTAACACATGTGGGAACCATCATTTGGCAACTAGCATGAAATATCTCATAAGATTACAAAAATATGAGTAATCATTCATGACTTATTTACATGAAAACAAAATAACATATCCTTTATATCTAATCCATACACCAACGACCAAAAACACCTACAAACACTTTCATTCTTCAATTTTCTTCATCTAATTGATCTCTCTCAAGTTCTATCTTCAAGTTCTAAGTGTTCTTCATATATTTTACAAGTTCTAGTTACCTAAAATCAAGAATACTTTCAAGTTTGCTAGCTCACTTCCAATCTTGTAAGGTGATCATCCAACCTCAAGAAATCTTTGTTTCTTACAGTAGGTTATCATTCTAATACAAGGTAATAATCATATTCAAACTTTGGTTCAATTTCTATAACTATAACAATCTTATTTCAAGTGATGATCTTACTTGAACTTGTTTTCGTGTCATGATTCTGCTTCAAGAACTTCGAGCCATCCAAGGATCCATTGAAGCTAGATCCATTTTTCTCTTTTCCAGTAGGTTTATCCAAGGAACTTAAGGTAGTAATGAGGTTCATAACATCATTCGATTCATACATATAAAGCTATCTTATTCGAAGGTTTAAACTTGTAATCACTAGAACATAGTTTAGTTAATTCTAAACTTGTTCGCAAACAAAAGTTAATCCTTCTAACTTGACTTTTAAAATAAACTAAACACATATTCTATATCTATATGATATGCTAACTTAATGATTTAAAACCTGGAAACACGAAAAACACCGTAAAACCGGATTTACGCCGTCGTAGTAACACAGCGGGCTGTTTTGGGTTAGTTAATTAAAAACTATGATAAACTTTGATTTAAAAGTTGTTATTCTGAGAAAATAATTTTTATTATGAACATGAAACTATATCCAAAAATTATGGTTAAACTCAAAGTGGAAGTATGTTTTCTAAAATGGTCATCTAGACGTCGTTATTTCGACTGAAATGACTACCTTTACAAAAACGACTTGTAACTTATTTTTCCGACTATAAACCTATACTTTTTCTGTTTATATTCATAAAATAGAGTTCAATATGAAACCATAGCAATTTGATTCACTCAAAACGGATTTAAAATGAAGAAGTTATGGGTAAAACAAGATTGGATAATTTTTCTCATTTTAGCTACGTGAAAATTGGTAACAAATCTATTCCAACCAAAACTTAATCAACTTGTATTGTATATTATGTAATCTTGAGATACCATAGACACGTATACAATGTTTCGACCTATCATGTCAACACATCTATATATATTTCGGAACAACCATAGACACTCTATATGTGAATGTTGGAGTTAGCTATACAGGGTTGAGGTTGATTCCAAAATATATATAGTTTGAGTTGTGATCAATACTGAGATACGTATACACTGGGTCGTGGATTGATTCAAGATAATATTTATCGATTTATTTCTGTACATCTAACTGTGGACAACTAGTTGTAGGTTATTAACGAGGACAGCTGACTTAATAAACTTAAAACATCAAAATATATTAAAAGTGTTGTAAATATATTTTGAACATACTTTGATATATATGTATATATTGTTATAGGTTCGTGAATCAACCAGTGGCCAAGTCTTACTTCCCGACGAAGTAAAAATCTGTGAAAGTGAGTTATAGTCCCACTTTTAAAATCTAATATTTTTGGGATGAGAATACATGCAGGTTTTATAAATGATTTACAAAATAGACACAAGTACGTGAAACTACATTCTATGGTTGAATTATCGAAATCGAATTTGCCCCTTTTTTATTAAGTCTGGTAATCTAAGAATTAGGGAACAGACACCCTAATTGACGCGAATCCTAAAGATAGATCTATCGGGCCCAACAAGCCCCATCCAAAGTACCGGATGCTTTAGTACTTCGAAATTTATATCATATCCGAAGGGTGTCCCGGAATGATGGGGATATTCTTATATATGCATCTTGTTAATGTCAGTTACCAGGTGTTCACCATATGAATGATTTTTATCTCTATGTATGGAATGTGTATTGAAATATGAAATCTTGTGGTCTATTATTATGATTTGATATATATAGGTTAAACCTATAACTCACCAACATTTTTGTTGACGTTTTAAGCATGTTTATTCTCAGGTGATTATTAAGAGCTTCCGCTGTCGCATACTTAAATAAGGACGAGATTTGGAGTCCATGCTTGTATGATATTGTGTAAAAACTGCATTCAAGAAACTTATTTTGTTGTAACATATTTGTATTGTAAACCATTATGTAATGGTCGTGTGTAAACAGGATATTTTAGATTATCATTATTTGATAATCTACGTAAAGCTTTTTAGACCTTTATTGATGAAATAAAGGTTATGGTTTGTTTTAAAATGAATGCAGTCTTTGAAAAAACGTCTCATATAGAGGTCAAAACCTCGCAACGAAATCAATTAATATGGAACGTTTTTAATCAATAAGAACGGGACATTTCAGTTGGTATCCGAGCGTTGGTCTTAGAGAACCAGAATTTTGCATTAGTGTGTCTTATCGAGTTTGTTAGGATGCATTAGTGAGTCTGGACTTCGACCGTGTTTACTTGAAAAATGATTGCTTAACAAATTTTGTTGGAAACTATATATTTTTAACATGTGAATATTATGTGATATATTAATCTCTTAACGCGTTTGATATTATGTGATAGATGTCTACCTCTAGAACAAGTCCCATTGACTCACCTAATAATAATGAAGAGTTAAATGTAAATTGGAATGATTCGTGGACTGATTCACAAGTTCCCGAAGAGGAACCAGAAGAAGAGTCGGAACCGGAAGAAGAATCGGAACCGGATGAAGAAATAGAACCGGAGGGGGAAATAATAAAACGGTTAAGTAAAAGAAAATCCTCAACCAACCGACCAAGGTTAATTATGGTCAATGGTGTTTCCGCTAAGGAAGCAAAATATTGGGAGGATAACCAATTCTCCGATGAATCAGATTCTGACGAGAATTCCGATGATGTTATAGAAATTACCCCAACTGAATTTAAAAAGGAAAAAGAAAATACTAAGGGAAAGGGCATAAAAATAGAGAAATCTAATTCCAACCTCGATGAACTTTATATGTATTGTCAACCCCTGAAGTCCTTAAGTTGTAACAATGACCCGGGAACCTCTAAACCACCAGGTTTTTCTAATCCAATGTGGATAACGACGGCTCGTATTAGGGGAACATCATATATCCCTAGAAACTTGGCAAAACGAACCAAAACCGAAGAAGAAGAAACAAGCGAGTTGGAATAAGATAGTTGTATTCGTGTGGTGTAATATATGTAATATAGTGTGCTTATGCTTTATGATATATGTAAAAATTGCTTGTATTAATAAGTATTTTTTTTATGAATCTAACTCTTGTCTATTTTACAGTATAAAAACACAAAATGGATAGACAACCCAATATTTTAAGAGACCTACCCAGAGACATGATTGATGAAATCTTGTCTAAAGTCGGTCAGAATTCTTCGACACAACTATTTAAGGCGAGATCAGTTTGTAAGACATTCGAAGAACGTTCCAAGAATGTCTTGGTTTATAAGAGACTTTCATTTGAAAGATGGGGGATATCACATTGGGAAACCCATAAGTTACGATGTGTTTACTTTGACGCATATATTGCGGGGAACCCAAATGCTATTTTACGCAACGGGTTAAGAAATTATTTTGACTCAATATATCCGAATATTGGACTTCGTGATTTAGAAAAAGTGGCTAACATGCAACATAAAGAAGCATGTTATGCTTACGGATTAGTAATGTTCACTTCTCACCAAAGTGAGAACAAGAACATCGGGCTACAACTATTAAACAAAACGTTTCCACAAGTGACGGAGTCGGTAATTGGGGTAAGAAATGAGGTTTTTAGATTGTTACGGGACTGTTGGACATTACGTAACCCTCGTCCCTTTGACGACGTTACAACACGCTGTCTTATCAACGGCCATAACGGTTATGTTCCACAAGACCAAGGATGGGAAGTAGTCCTAGTAAAACCAGAATGCATGACTTGTTTCTGGACGTATGAATTACGTGTCTTTATTGCCTTTGCTGAACGACTTGTGTACTAGCTAGAATTATCTTCACAACTATCTTGTATCAAAGTTATTGTGTGCTATATTTCATGCTTTATGTAAAATAAGCGGTATTGTAAGTTTGTAAAATATTGTATAAAAGTTTGAACGCGAAATATTATTATAATCAGTTTTTCATATAGAATTGTAGTAGTTGAATTGTATATTAGCTACTAAGTATGAACTTAACGGGTAGGTACTACCCGAATTTAAACTTATAAAACGCTAATATGAAGAAAAAGCTTTTATAAATGAGTTCATATTATGCTACGAAATACTATTAACTACTCTTAATATTCTGTATGATTAACTTATTCCATTTGACTATTTTGAAGGAAATGGCACCGACTACTCGACACACCGTGAATATGAATGAAGAGGAATTCCGTACTTTTCTAGCTTCAAACATAGCCGCAGTATAGGCTGCGCTACATACCAACAATAACCTTGGATCTAGCAGTACAGGAAATCGTGTAGGATGCACCTACAAAGAATTCACTGCCTGCAAACCTTTGGAATTTGATGGAACCGAAGGACCGATCGGGTTGAAACGGTGGACCAAGAAGGTCGAATCGGTGTTTGCTATAAGTAAGTGTACTGAAGAGGATAAAGTGAAGTACGCTACGCATACCTTCACAGGTTCTGCGTTAACATGGTGGAATACCTATCTAGAGCAAGGGGGACAAGACAATGCGTACGCACTACCGTGGTAAGCATTCAAGCACTTGATGAACGAGAAGTACCGTCCCAGAACCGAGGTCAATAAGCTCAAGACAGAACTTAGAGGGTTACGAACCCAAGGATTTGATATTACCACGTACGAAAGACGATTCACAGAATTGTGCCTATTGTGTCCGGGAGCATTCGAAGATGAGGAAGAGAAGATCGACGCGTTTGTGAAAGGATTACCGGAAAGAATCCAAGAAGATATAAGTTCACACGAGCCCGCCTCCATACAACAGGCATGTAGAATGGCTCACAAACTAGTGAACCAGATTGAAGAAAGAATTAAAGAACAGACTGCTGAAGAGGCCAATGTGAAGCAAGTCAAAAGAAAGTGGGAGGAAAACGGTGATAAGAATCACCAATACAACAACAACAGTAATTACAACAATAATCGCAACAATTATCCCAACAATCGCAACATCAATCGCAACTACAACAAACGGCCCAACAACAACAACAACAACAACAACAACAACAACAGCAGCTACAACAATCATCCCAACAACAATAATAACCGCAACAACAACAACAATCAGAAGCAGCTATGCCAAAGGTGTGAAAAGCATCACTCGGGGTTCTGCACCAAATTTTGCAACAAGTGTAAAAGAAATGGTCATAGCGCAGCGAAGTGTGAGGTCTACGGACCAGGGGTTAATAGAACGAAAGGAACAAATGGTGTCGGAACGAGTAATGGCGGAGCAAGTAGTGTCGGAGCAAGTTATGCCAATGTAGTTTGTTATAAATGTGGAAAACCGGGCCACATTATTAGAAATTGCCCGAACCAGGAGAACACGAATGGACAAGGCCGCGGAAGAGTTTTCAATATTAATGCGGCAGAGGCACAGGAAGACCCGGAGCTTGTTACGGGTACGTTTCTTATTGACAATAAATCTGCTTACGTTTTATTTGATTCGGGTGCGGATAGAAGCTATATGAGTAGAGATTTTTGTGCTAAATTAAGTTGTCCATTGACGCCTTTGGATAGTAAATTTTTACTCGAATTAGCAAATGGTAAATTAATTTCAGCAGATAATATATGTCGGAATCGAGAAATTAAACTGGTTAGCGAAACATTTAAGATTGATTTGATACCAGTAGAGTTAGGGAGTTTTGATGTGATAATCGGTATGGACTGGTTGAAAGAAGTGAAAGCAGATATCGTTTGTTACAAAAATGCAATTCGCATTATACGAGAAAAAGGAAAACCCTTAATGGTGTACGGAGAAAAGGGCAACACGAAGCTACATCTTATTAGTAATTTGAAGGCACAAAAACTAATAAGAAAAGGTTGCTATGCTGTTCTAGCACACGTCGAGAAAGTACAAACTGAAGAAAAGAGCATCAATGATGTTCCCATTGCAAAAGAATTTCCCGATGTATTTCCGAAAGAATTACCGGGATTACCCCCACATCGATCCGTTGAATTTCAAATAGATCTTGTACCAGGAGCTGCACCAATAGCTCGTGCTCCTTACAGACTCGCACCCAGCGAGATGAAAGAACTGCAAAGCCAATTACAAGAACTTTTAGAGCGTGGTTTCATTCGACCAAGCACATCACCGTGGGGAGCTCCTGTTTTGTTTGTCAAGAAGAAAGATGGTACATTCAGGTTGTGTATCGACTACCGAGAGTTGAACAAACTTACCATCAAGAACCGCTACCCACTACCGAGAATCGACGACTTATTTGATCAACTACAAGGCTCGTCTGTTTATTCAAAGATTGACTTACGTTCCGGGTATCATCAAATGCGGGTGAAAGAAGATGATATTCCAAAGACTGCTTTCAGAACACGTTACGGTCATTATGAGTTTATGGTCATGCCGTTTGGTTTAACTAATGCACCAGCTGTGTTCATGGACCTTATGAACCGAGTGTGTGGACCATACCTTGACAAGTTTGTCATTGTTTTCATTGATGACATACTTATTTACTCAAAGAATGACCAAGAACACGGTGAACATTTGAGAAAGGTGTTAGAAGTATTGAGGAAGGAAGAATTGTACGCTAAGTTTTCAAAGTGTGCATTTTGGTTGGAAGAAGTTCAATTCCTCAGTCACATAGTGAACAAAGAAGGTATTAAGGTGGATCCGGCAAAGATAGAAACTGTTGAAAAGTGGGAAACCCCGAAAACTCCGAAACACATACGCCAGTTTTTAGGACTAGCTGGTTACTACAGAAGGTTCATCCAAGACTTTTCCAGAATAGCAAAACCCTTGACTACATTAACGCATAAAGGGAAGAAATTTGAATGGAATGATGAACAAGAGAAAGCGTTTCAGTTATTGAAGAAAAAGCTAACTACGGCACCTATATTGTCATTGCCTGAAGGGAATGATGATTTTGTGATTTATTGTGACGCATCAAAGCAAGGTCTCAGTTGTGTATTAATGCAACGAACGAAGGTGATTGCTTATGCGTCTAGACAATTGAAGATTCACGAACAAAATTATACGACGCATGATTTGGAATTAGGCGCGGTTGTTTTTGCATTAAACACTTGGAGGCACTACTTATATGGGGTCAAAAGTATTATATATACCGACCACAAAAGTCTTCAACATATATTTAATCAGAAACAACTGAATATGAGGCAGCGTAGGTGGATTGAATTATTGAATGATTACGACTTTGAGATTCGTTACCACCCGGGGAAGGCAAATGTGGTAGCCGATGCCTTGAGCAGGAAGGACAGAGAACCCATTCGAGTAAAATCTATGAATATAATGATTCATAATAACCTTACTACTCAAATAAAGGAGGCGCAACAAGGAGTTTTAAAAGAGGGAAATTTAAAGGATGAAATACCCAAAGGATCGGAAAAGCATCTTAATATTCGGGAAGACGGAACCCGGTATAGGGCTGAAAGGATTTGGGTACCAAAATTTGGAGATATGAGAGAAATGGTACTTAGAGAAGCTCATAAAACCAGATACTCAATACATCCTGGAACGGGGAAGATGTACAAGGATCTCAAGAAACATTTTTGGTGGCCGGGTATGAAAGCCGATGTTGCTAAATACGTAGGAGAATGTTTGACGTGTTCTAAGGTCAAAGCTGAGCATCAGAAACCATCAGGTCTACTTCAACAACCCGAAATCCCGGAATGGAAATGGGAAAACATTACCATGGATTTCATCACTAAATTGCCAAGGACTGCAAGTGGTTTTGATACTATTTGGGTAATAGTTGATCGTCTCACCAAATCAGCACACTTCCTGCCAATAAGAGAAGATGACAAGATGGAGAAGTTAGCACGACTGTATTTGAAGGAAGTCATCTCCAGACATGGAATACCAATCTCTATTATCTCTGATAGGGATGGCAGATTTATTTCAAGATTCTGGCAGACATTACAGCAAGCATTAGGAACTCGTCTAGATATGAGTACTGCCTATCATCCACAAACTGATGGGCAGAGCGAAAGGACGATACAAACGCTTGAAGACATGCTACGAGCATGTGTTATTGATTTCGGAAACAGTTGGGATCGACATCTACCGTTAGTAGAATTTTCCTACAACAATAGCTACCATTCAAGCATTGAGATGGCGCCGTTTGAAGCACTTTATGGTAGAAAGTGCAGGTCTCCGATTTTTTGGAGTGAAGTGGGGGATAGACAGATTACGGGTCCGGAGATTATACAAGAAACTACCGAGAAGATCATCCAAATTCAACAACGGTTGAAAACCGCCCAAAGTCGACAAAAGAGCTACGCTGACATTAAAAGAAAAGATATAGAATTTGAAATTGGAGAGATGGTCATGCTTAAAGTTGCACCTTGGAAAGGCGTTGTTCGATTTGGTAAACGAGGGAAATTAAATCCAAGGTATATTGGACCATTCAAAATTATTGATCGTGTCGGACCAGTAGCTTACCGACTTGAGTTACCTCAACAACTCGCGGCTGTACATAACACTTTCCACGTCTCGAATTTGAAGAAATGTTTTGCTAAAGAAGATCTCACTATTCCGTTAGATGAAATCCAAATCAACGAAAAACTTCAATTCATCGAAGAACCCGTCGAAATAATGGATCGTGAGGTTAAAAGACTTAAGCAAAACAAGATACCAATTGTTAAGGTTTGATGGAATGCTCGTAGAGGACCTGAGTTCACCTGGGAGTGTGAAGATCAGATGAAGAAGAAATACCCGCATCTATTTCCAGAAGATTCGTCAACACCTTCAACAGCTTAAAATTTCGGGACGAAATTTATTTAACGGGTAGGTACTGTAGTGACCCGAACTTTTCCATGATTATATATATTAATTGAGATTTATATTTACATGATTAAATGTTTCCAACATGTTAAGCAATCAAACTTTTTAAGACTTGATTAATTGAAATAGGTTTCATATAGACAATTGACCACCCAAGTTGACCGGTGATTCACGAACGTTAAAACTTGTAAAAACTATATGATGACATATATATGGTTATATATATAGTTAACATGATATTATGATAAGTAAACATATCATTAATTATATTAACAATGAACTACATATGTAAAAACAAGACTACTAACTTAATGATTTTGAAACGAGACATATATGTAACGATTATCGTTGTAACGACATTTAATGTATATATATCATATTAAGAGATATTCGTACATCATAATATCATGATAATATAATAATTTAAAATCTCTTTTGATATTATAAACATTGGGTTAACAACATTTAACAAGATCGTTAACCTAAAGGTTTCAAAACAACATTTACATGTAACGACTAACGATGACTTAACGACTCAGTTAAAATGTATATACATGTAGTGTTTTAATATGTATTCATACACTTTTGAAAGACTTCAAGACACTTATCAAAATACTTCTACTTAACAAAAATGCTTACAATTACATCCTCGTTCAGTTTCATCAACAATTCTACTCGTATGCACCCGTATTCGTACTCGTACAATACACAGCTTTTAGATGTATGTACTATTGGTATATACACTCCAATGATCAACTCTTAGCAGCCCATGTGAGTCACCTAACACATGTGGTAACCATCATTTGGCAACTAGCATGAAATATCTCATAAGATTACAAAAATATGAGTAATCATTCATGACTTATTTACATGAAAACAAAATAACATATCCTTTATATCTAATCCATACACCAACGACTAAAAACACCTACAAACACTTTCATTCTTCAATTTTATTCATCTAATTGATCTCTTTCAAGTTCTATCTTCAAGTTCTAAGTGTTCTTCATATATTTTACAAGTTCTAGTTACATAAAATCAAGAATACTTTCAAGTTTGCTAGCTCACTTCCAATCTTGTAAGGTGATCATCCAACCTCAAGAAATCTTTGTTTCTTACAGTAGGTTATCATTCTAATACAAGGTAATAATCATATTTAAACTTTGGTTCAATTTCTATAACTATAACAATCTTATTTCAAGTGATGATCTTACTTGAACTTGTTTTCGTGTCATGATTCTGCTTCAAGAACTTCGAGCCATCCAAGGATCCATTGAAGCTAGATCCATTTTTCTATTTTCCAGTAGGTTTATCCAAGGAACTTAAGGTAGTAATGAGGTTCATAACATCATTTGATTCATACATATAAAGCTATCTTATTCGAAGGTTTAAACTTGTAATCACTAGAACATAGTTTAGTTAATTCTAAACTTGTTCGCAAACAAAAGTTAATCCTTCTAACTTGACTTTTAAAATAAACTAAACACATGTTCTATATCTATATGATATGCTAACTTAATGATTTAAAACCTGGAAACACGAAAAACACCGTAAAACCGGATTTACGCCGTCGTAGTAACACAGCGGGCTGTTTTGGGTTAGTTAATTAAAAACTATGATAAACTTTGATTTAAAAGTTGTTATTCTGAGAAAATGATTTTTATTATGAACATGAAACTATATCCAAAAATTATGGTTAAACTCAAAGTGGAAGTATGTTTTCTAAAATGGTCATCTAGACGTCGTTATTTCGACTGAAATGACTACCTTTACAAAAACGACTTGTAACTTATTTTTCCGACTATAAACCTATACTTTTTCTGTTTAGATTCATAAAATAGAGTTCAATATGAAACCATAGCAATTTGATTCACTCAAAACGGATTTAAAATGAAGAAGTTATGGGTAAAACAAGATTGGATAATTTTTCTCATTTTAGCTACGTGAAAATTGGTAACAAATCTATTCCAACCAAAACTTAATCAACTTGTATTGTATATTATGTAATCTTGAGATACCATAGACACGTATACAATGTTTCGACCTATCATGTCGACACATCTATATATATTTCGGAACAACCATAGACACTCTATATGTGAATGTTGGAGTTAGCTATACAGGGTTGAGGTTGATTCCAAAATATATATAGTTTGAGTTGTGATCAATACTGAGATACGTATACACTGGGTCGTGGATTGATTCAAGATAATATTTATCAATTTATTTCTGTACATCTAACTGTGGACAACTAGTTGTAGGTTATTAACGAGGACAGCTGACTTAATAAACTTAAAACATCAAAATATATTAAAAGTGTTGTAAATATATTTTGAACATACTTTGATATATATGTATATATTGTTATAGGTTCGTGAATCAACCAGTGGCCAAGTCTTACTTCCCGACGAAGTAAAAATCTGTGAAAGTGAGTTATAGTCCCACTTTTAAAATCTAATATTTTTGGGATGAGAATACATGCAGGTTTTATAAATGATTTACAAAATAGACACAAGTACGTGAAACTACATTCTATGGTTGAATTATCGAAATCGAATATGCCCCTTTTTATTAAGTCTGGTAATCTAAGAATTAGGGAACAGACACCCTAATTGACGCGAATCCTAAAGATAGATCTATCGGGCCCAACAAGCCCCATCCAAAGTACCGGATGCTTTAGTACTTCGAAATTTATATCATATCCGAAGGGTGTCCCGGAATGATGGGGATATTCTTATATATGCATCTTGTTAATGTCGGTTACCAGGTGTTCACCATATGAATGATTTTTATCTCTATGTATGGGATGTGTATTGAAATATGAAATCTTGTGGTCTATTATTATGATTTGATATATATAGGTTAAACCTATAACTCACCAACATTTTTGTTGACGTTTTAAGCATGTTTATTCTCAGGTGATTATTAAGAGCTTCCGCTGTCGCATACTTAAATAAGGACGAGATTTGGAGTCCATGCTTGTATGATATTGTGTAAAAACTGCATTCAAGAAACTTATTGTGTTGTAACATATTTGTATTGTAAACCATTATGTAATGGTCGTGTGTAAACAGGATATTTTAGATTATCATTATTTGATAATCTACGTAAAGCTTTTTAAACCTTTATTGATGAAATAAAGGTTATGGTTTGTTTTAAAATGAATGCAGTCTTTGAAAAAACGTCTCATATAGAGGTCAAAACCTCGCAACGAAATCAATTAATATGGAACGTTTTTAATCAATAAGAACGGGACATTTCATCTGCTGGAAGTCTGATAAATATCCCGAAGGATTGTCATGTTGACTCGTTTCCATGAGACGCGGTAGATCTTCCTCATCAAGATAAGCCGGACCTCGAGACCCTGTTGTACGTTGACGCATAGGAGGATTTCCAGCCGATACGCAGGGTGCCTTTTCAAGACTTTTCGGCTCCCCTTCAGCCGTTCTGGACTTCAATGATTGAGTTTCCTCAATCGATTGAGTCAACGTAGACTTTACTGCAGAGAAAGACTTTACTTCCTTAGATGCCGAAGCACCTTGCTTTGTAGGATTTATTATTAAGTCCTGTTTAGATTGGATAGGCTTAGTGGTCTTTTTACCATCCGTGCGTTTAGATCTCTTGCCTATCGAAACTTGCGATTCATTTAGCGTAGGGCTTACTGTTATTATTGGATGTGATACGGAGATGGGTGAGGGTGACCTAATTGGTTCTAGGTCATGGTCCGTATCACCAACGGTAGTAGTAACTGTTTGGCGAACGATAGGTGTCGAAGTCCTAGATCTAGTTACTCGTTGGGTTGGCGGAGTCTGAATCATCTCATCAGGTATATATAGAGTTCTCTTAGGAGAATGTTCGGGAGACGATTCAGATGCTGTTGCTGAAGTGTCGGTTGAAATGTCCCGTTCTTATTGATTAAAAACGTTCCATATTAATTGATTTCGTTGCGAGGTTTTGACCTCTATATGAGACGTTTTTCAAAGACTGCATTCATTTTAAAACAAACCATAACCTTTATTTCATCAATAAAGGTTTAAAAAGCTTTACGTAGATTATCAAATAATGATAATCTAAAATATCCTGTTTACACACGACCATTACATAATGGTTTACAATACAAATATGTTACAACAAAATAAGTTTCTTGAATGCAGTTTTTACACAATATCATACAAGCATGGACTCCAAATCTCGTCCTTATTTAAGTATGCAACAGCGGAAGCTCTTAATAATCACCTGAGAATAAACATGCTTAAAACGTCAACAAAAATATTGGTGAGTTATAGGTTTAACCTATATATATCAAATCATAATAATATACCACAAGATTTCATATTTCAATACACATCCCATACATAGAGATAAAAATCATTCATATGGTGAACACCTGGTAATCGACATTAACAAGATGCATATATAAGAATATCCCCATCATTCCGGGATACCCTTCGGATATGATATAAATTTCGAAGTACTAAAGCATCCGGTACTTTGGATGGGGCTTGTTGAGCCCGATAGATCTATCTTTAGGATTCGCGTCAATTAGGGTGTCTGTTCCCTAATTCTTAGATTACCAGACTTAATAAAAAGGGGCATATTCGATTTCGATAATTCAACCATAGAATGTAGTTTCACGTACTTGTGTCTATTTTGTAAAACATTTATAAAACCTGCATGTATTCTCATCCCAAAAATATTAGATTTTAAAAGTGGGACTATAACTCACTTTCACAGATTTTTACTTCGTCAGGAAGTAAGACTTGGCCACTGGTTGATTCACGAACCTATAACAATATATACATATATATCAAAGTATGTTCAAAATATATTTACAACACTTTTAATATATTTTGATGTTTTAAGTTTATTAAGTCAGCTGTCCTCGTTAGTAACCTACAACTAGTTGTCCACAATTAGATGTACAGAAATAAATCGATAAATATTATCTTGAATCAATCCACGACCCAGTGTATACGTATCTCAGTATTGATCACAACTCAAACTATATATATTTTGGAATCAACCTCAACCCTGTATAGCTAACTCCAACATTCACATATAGAGTGTCTACGGTTGTTCCGAAATATATATAGATGTGTCGACATGATAGGTCGAAACATTGTATACGTGTCTATGGTATCTCAAGATTACATAATATACAATACAAGTTGATTAAGTTATGGTTGGAATAGATTTGTTACCAATTTTCACGTAGCTAAAATGAGAAAAATTATCCAATCTTGTTTTACCCATAACTTCTTCATTTTAAATCCGTTTTGAGTGAATCAAATTGCTATGATTTCATATTGAACTCTATTTTATGAATCTAAACAGAAAAAGTATAGGTTTATAGTCGGAAAAATAAGTTACAAGTCGTTTTTGTAAAGGTAGTCATTTCAGTCGAAAGAACGACGTCTAGATGACCATTTTAGAAAACATACTTTCACTTTGAGTTTAACCATAATTTTTGGATATAGTTTCATGTTCATAATAAAAATCATTTTCTCAGAATAACAACTTTTAAATCAAAGTTTATCATAGTTTTTACTTAACTAACCCAAAACAGCCCGCGGTGTTACTACGACGGCGTAAATCCGGTTTTACGGTGTTTTTCGTGTTTCCAGGTTTTAAATCATTAAGTTAGCATATCATATAGATATAGAACATATGTTTATTTGATTTTAAAAGTCAAGTTATAAGGATTAACTTTTGTTTGCGAACAAGTTTAGAATTAACTAAACTATGTTCTAGTGATTACAAGTTTAAACCTTCGAATAAGATAGCTTTATATGTATGAATTGAATGATGTTATGAACATCATTACTACCTTAAGTTCCTTGGATAAACCTACTGGAAAAGAGAAAAATGGATCTAGCTTCAATGGATCCTTGGATGGCTCGAAGTTCTTGAAGCAAAATCATGACACGAAAACAAGTTCAAGTAAGATCATCACTTGAAATAAGATTGTTATAGTTATAGAAATTGAACCAAAGTTTGAATATGATTATTACCTTGTATTAGAATGATAACCTACTGTAAGAAACAAAGATTTCTTAAAGTTGGATGATCACCTTACAAGATTGGAAGTGAGCTAGCAAACTTGAAAGTATTCTTGATTTTATGAAACTAGAACTTTTGGAATTTATGAAAAACACTTAGAACTTGAAGATAGAACTTGAGAGAGATCAATTAGATGAAGAAAATTTAAGAATGAAAGTGTTTGTAGGTGTTTTTGGTCGTTGGTGTATGGATTAGATATAAAGGATATGTAATTTTGTTTTCATGTAAATAAGTCATGAATGATTACTCATATTTTTGTAATTTTATGAGATATTTAATGCTAGTTGCCAAATGATGGTTCCCACATGTGTTAGGTGACTCACATGGGCTGCTAAGAGCTGATCATTGGAGTGTATATACCAATAGTACATACATCTAAAAGCTGTGTATTGTACGAGTACGAATACGGGTGCATACGAGTAGAATTGTTGATGAAACTGAACGAGGATGTAATTGTAAGCATTTTTGTTAAGTAGAAGTATTTTGATAAGTGTCTTGAAGTATTTCAAAAGTGTATGAATACATATTAAAACACTACATGTATATACATTTTAACTGAGTCGTTAAGTCATCGTTAGTCGTTACATGTAAATGTTGTTTTGAAACCTTTAGGTTAACGATCTTTTTAAATGTTGTTAACCCAATGTTTATAATATCAAAAGAGATTTTAAATTATTATATTATCATGATATTATGATGTACGAATATCTCTTAATATGATATATATACATTAAATGTCGTTACAACGATAATCGTTACATATATGTCTCGTTTCAAAATCATTAATTAGTAGTCTTGTTTTTACATATGTAGTTCATTGTTAATATACTTAATGATATGTTTACTTATCATAATATCATGTTAACTATATATATAACCATATATATGTCATCATATAGTTTTTACAAGTTTTAACGTTCGTGAATCACCGGTCAACTTGGGTGGTCAATTGTCTATATGAAACCTATTTCAATTAATCAAGTCTTAACAAGTTTGATTGCTTAACATGTTGGAAACATTTAATCATGTAAATATCAATCTCAATTAATATATATAAACATGGAAAAGTTCGGGTCACTACAGTACCTACCCGTTAAATAAATTTCGTCCCGAAATTTTAAGCTGTTGAAGGTGTTGACGAATCTTCTGGAAATAGATGCGGGTATTTCTTCTTCATCTGATCTTCACGCTCCCAGGTGAACTTGGGTCCTACGAGCATTCCATCGAACCTTAACAATTGGTATCTTGTTTTGCTTAAGTCTTTTAACCTCACGATCCATTATTTCGACGGGTTCTTCGATGAATTGAAGTTTTTCGTTGATTTGGATTTCATCTAACGGAATAGTGAGATCCTCTTTAGCAAAACATTTCTTCAAATTCGAGACGTGGAAAGTGTTATGTACAGCCGTGAGTTGTTGAGGTAACTCAAGTCGGTAAGCTACTGGTCCGACACGATCAATAATCTTGAATGGTCCAATATACCTTGGATTTAATTTCCCTTGTTTACCAAATCGAACAACGCCTTTCCAAGGTGCAACTTTAAGCATGACCATCTCTCCAATTTCAAATTCTATATATTTCTTTTAATTTCCGCGTAGCTCTTTTGTCGACTTTGGGTGGTTTTCAACCGTTGTTGAATTTGGATGATCTTCTCGGTAGTTTCTTGTATAATCTCCAGACCCGTAATCTGTCTATCCCCCACTTCACTCCAACAAATCGGAGACCTGCACTTTCTACCATAAAGTGCTTCAAACGGTGAAATCTCAATGCTTGAATGGTAGCTGTTGTTGTAGGAAAATTCTGCTAATGGTAGATGTCGATCCCAACTGTTTCTGAAATCAATAACACATGCTCGTAGCATGTCTTCAAGCGTTTGTATCATCCTTTCGCTCTGCCCATCAGTTTGTGGATGATAGGCAGTACTCATGTCTAGACGAGTTCCTAATGCTTGCTGTAATGTCTGCCAGAATCTTGAAATAAATCTGCCATCCCTATCAAAGATAATAGAGATTGGTATTCCATGTCTGGAGATGACTTCCTTCAAATGCAGTCGTGCTAACTTTTCCATCTTGTCATCTTCTCTTATTGGCAAGAAGTGTGCTGATTTGGTGAGACGATCAACTATTACCCAAATAGTATCAAAACCACTTGCAGTCCTTGGCAATTTAGTGATGAAATCCATGGTGATGTTTTCCCATTTCCATTCCGGGATTTCGGGTTGTTGAAGTAGACCTGATGGTTTCTGATGCTCAGCTTTGACCTTAGAACACGTCAAACATTCTCCTACGTATTTAGCAACATCGGCTTTCATACCCGGCCACCAAAAATGTTTCTTGAGATCCTTGTACATCTTCCCCGTTCCAGGATGTATTGAGTATCTAGTTTTATGAGCTTCTCTAAGTACCATTTCTCTCATATCTCCAAATTTTGGTACCCAAATCCTTTCAGCCCTATACCGGGTTCCGTCTTCCCGAATATTAAGATGCTTCTCCGATCCTTTGGGTATTTTATCCTTTAAATTTCCCTCTTTTAAAACTCCTTGTTGCGCCTCCTTTATTTGAGTAGTAAGGTTATTATGAATCATTATATTTATAGATTTTACTCGAATGGGTTCTCTGTCCTTCCTGCTCAAGGCATCAGCTACCACATTTGCCTTCCCCGGGTGGTAACGAATCTCAAAGTCGTAATCATTCAACAATTCAATTCACCTACGCTGCCTCATATTCAGTTGTTTCTGATTAAATATGTGTTGAAGACTTTTGTGGTCGGTATATATAATACTTTTGACCCCATATAAGTAGTGCCTCCAAGTCTTTAATGCAAAAACAACCGCGCCTAATTCCAAATCATGCGTCGTATAATTTTGTTCGTGAATCTTCAATTGTCTAGACGCATAAGCAATCACCTTCGTTCGTTGCATTAATACACAACCGAGACCTTGCTTTGATGCATCACAATAAATCACAAAATCATCATTCCCTTCAGGCAATGACAATATAGGTGCCGTAGTTAGCTTTTTCTTCAATAACTGAAACGCTTTCTCTTGTTCATCATTCCATTCAAATTTCTTCCCTTTATGCGTTAATGCAGTCAAGGGTTTTGCTATTCTGGAAAAATCTTGGATGAACCTTCTGTAGTAACCAGCTAGTCCTAAAAACTGGCGTATGTGTTTCGGAGTTTTCGGGATTTCCCACTTTTCAACAGTTTCTATCTTTGCCGGATCCACCTTAATACCTTCTTTGTTCACTATGTGACCGAGGAATTGAACTTCTTCCAACCAAAATGCACACTTTGAAAACTTAGCGTACAATTCTTCCTTCCTCAATACTTCTAACACCTTTCTCAAATGTTCACCGTGTTCTTGGTCATTCTTTGAGTAAATAAGTATGTCATCAATGAAAACAATGACAAACTTGTCAAGGTATGGTCCACACACTCAGTTCATAAGGTCCATGAACACAGCTGGTGCATTAGTTACACCAAACGGCATGACCATAAACTCGTAATGACCGTAACGTGTTCTGAAAGCAGTCTTTGGAATATCATCTTCTTTCACCCGCATTTGATGATACCCGGAACGTAAGTCAATCTTTGAATAAACAGACGAGCCTTGTAGTTGATCAAATAAGTCGTCGATTCTCGGTAGTGGGTAGCGGTTCTTGATGGTAAGTTTGTTCAACTCTCGGTAGTCGATACACAACCTGAATGTACCATCTTTCTTCTTGACAAACAAAACCGGAGCTCCCCACGGTGATGTGCTTGGTCGAATGAAACCACGCTCTAAAAGTTCTTGTAATTGGCTTTGCAGTTCTTTCATCTCGCTGGGTGCGAGTCTGTAAGGAGCACGAGCTATTGGTGCAGCTCCTGGTACCAGATCTATTTGAAATTCAACGGATCGATGTGGGGGTAATCCCGGTAATTCTTTCGGAAATACATCGGGAAATTCTTTTGCGACGGGAACATCATTGATGCTCTTTTCTTCAGTTTGTACTTTCTCGACGTGTGCTAGAACAGCATAGCAACCTTTTCTTATTAGTTTTTGTGCCTTCAAATTACTAATAAGATGTAGCTTCGTGTTGCCCTTTTCTCCGTACACCATTAAGGGTTTTCCTTTTTCTCGTATAATGCGAATTGCATTTTTGTAACAAACGATCTCTGCTTTCACTTCTTTCAACCAGTCCATACCGATTATCACATCAAAACTCCCTAACTCTACTAGTATCAAATCAATCTTAAATGTTTCGCTAACCAGTTTAATTTCTCGATTCCGACATATATTATCTGCTGAAATTAATTTACCATTTGCTAATTCGAGTAAAAATTTACTATCCAAAGGCGTCAATGGACAACTTAATTTAGCACAAAAATCTCTACTCATATAGCTTCTATCTGCACCCGAATCAAATAAAACGTAAGCAGATTTATTGTCAATAAGAAACGTACCCGTAACAAGCTCCGGGTCTTCCTGTGCCTCTGCCGCATTAATATTGAAAACTCTTCCGCAGCCTTGTCCATTCGTGTTCTCCTGGTTTGGGTAATTTCTAATAATGTGGCCCGGTTTTCCACATTTATAACAAACTACATTGGCATAACTTGCTCCGACACTACTTGCTCCGCCATTACTCGTTCCGACACCATTTGTTCCTTTCGTTCTATTAACCCCTGGTCCGTAGACCTCACACTTCGCCGCGCTATGACCATTTCTTTTACACTTGTTGCAAAATTTGGTGCAGAACCCCGAGTGATACTTTTCACACCTTTGGAATAGCTGCTTCTGATTGTTGTTGTTGTTGCGGTTATTATTGTTGTTGGGATGATTGTTGTAGTTGCTGTTGTTGTTGTTGTTGTTGTTGGGCCGTTTGTTGTAGTTGCGATTGATGTTGCGATTGTTGGGATAATTGTTGCGATTATTGTTGTAATTGCTGCTGTTGTTGTTGTATTGGTGATTCTTATCACCGTTTTCCTCCCACTTTCTTTTGACTTGCTTCACATTGGCCTCTTCAGTAGTCTGTTCTTTAATTCTTTCTTCAATCTGGTTCACTAGTTTGTGAGCCATTCGACATGCCTGTTGTATGGAGGCAGGCTCGTGTGAACTTATATCTTCTTGGATTCTTTCCGGTAATCCTTTCACAAACGCGTCGATCTTCTCTTCCTCATCTTCGAATGCTCCCGGACACAATAGGCACAATTCTGTGAATCGTCTTTCGTACGTGGTAATATCAAATCCTTGGGTTCGTAACCCTCTAAGTTCTGTCTTGAGCTTATTGACCTCGGTTCTGAGACGGTACTTCTCGTTCATCAAGTGCTTGAATGCTGACCACGGTAGTGCGTAAGCATCATCTTGTCCCACTTGCTCTAGATAGGTATTCCACCATGTTAACGCAGAACCTGTGAAGGTATGCGTAGCGTACTTCACTTTGTCCTCTTCAGTACACTTACTTATGGCAAACACCAATTCGACCTTCTCGGTCCACTGTTTCAATCCGATCGGTCCTTCGGTTCCATCAAATTCCAAAGGTTTGCAGGCAGTGAATTCTTTGTAGGTGCATCCTACACGATTTCCTGTACTGCCAGATCCAAGGTTATTGTTGGTATGTAGCGCAGCCTGTACTGCGGCTATGTTTGAAGCTAGAAAAGTACGAAATACCTCTTCATTCATATTCACGGTGTGTCGAGTAGTCGGTGCCATTTCCTTCAAAATTGTCAAATGGAACAAGTTAATCATACAGAATATTAAGAGTAGTTAATAGTATTTCGTAGCATAATATGAACTTATTTATAAAAGCTTTTTCTTCATATTTTTATAAGTTTAAATTCGGGTAGTACCTACCCGTTAAGGTCATACTTAGTAGCTAATATACAATTCAAGTACTACAATTCTATATGAAAAACTGATTATAATAATATTTCGCGTTCAAACTTTTACACAATATTTTACAAACTTACAATACCGCTTATTTTACATATAGCATGAAATATAGCACATAATAAATTTGATACAAGATGGTTGTGAAGATAATTCTAGCTAGTACACAAGTCGTTCAGCAAAGACAATAAAGACACGTAATTCATACGTCCAGAAACAAGTCATGCATTCTGGTTTTACTAGGATTACTTCCCATCCTTGGTCTTGTGGAACATAACCATTATGGCCGTTGATAAAACAGCGTGTTGTAACGTCGTCAAAGGGACGAGGGTTACGTAATGTCCAACAGTCCCGTAACAATCTAAAAACCTCATTTCTTACCCCAATTACCGACTCCGTCACTTGTGGGAACATTTTGTTTAATAGTTGTAGCCCGATGTTCTTGTTCTCACTTTGGTGAGAAGCGAACATTACTAATCCGTAAGCATAACATGCTTCTTTATGTTGCATGTTAGCCGCTTTTTCTAAATCACGAAGTCCTATATTCGGATATACTGAGTCAAAATAATTTCTTAACCCGTTGCGTAAAATAGCATTTAGGTTCCCCGCAATATATGCGTCAAAGTAAACACATCGTAACTTATGGATTTCCCAATGTGATATCCCCCATCTTTCGAACGAAAGCCTTTTATAAACCAAGGCATTCTTGGAACGTTCTTCGAATGTCTTACAAACTGATCTCGCCTTAAATAGTTGTGCCGAAGAATTCTGACCGACTCTAGACAAGATTTCATCAATCATTTCTCCGGGTAGGTCTCTTAAAATATTGGGTTGTCTATCCATTTTGTGTTTTTATACTGTAAAATAGACAAGAGTTAGATTCATAAAAAAAAATACTTATTAATACAAGCAATTTTTACATATATCATAAAGCATAAACACGCTATATTACATATATTACACCACACGAATACAACTATCTTATTCCGACTCGCTTGTTTCTTCTTCTTCGGTTTTGGATCGTTTTGCCAAGTTTCTAGGGATATATGATGTTCCCCTAATACGAGCCGTCGTTGTCCACATTGGTTTAGAAAAACCTGGTGGTTTAGAGGTTCCCGGGTCATTGTTACAACTTAAGGACTTCGGGGGTTGACGATACATATAAAGTTCATCGGGGTTGGAATTAGATTTCTCTATTTTTATGCCCTTTCCCTTATTATTTTCTTTTGCCTTTTTAAATTCAGTTGGGGTAATTTCTATAACATCATCGGAATTCTCGTCGGAATTCGATTCATCGGAGAATTGGTAATCCTCCCAATATTTTGCTTCCTTGGCGGAAACACCATTGACCATAATTAACCTTGGTCGGTTGGTTGAGGATTTTCTTTTACTTAACCTTTTTATTATTTCCCCCACCGGTTCTATTTCTTCATCCGGTTCCGATTCTTCTTCCGGTTCCGATTCTTCTTCCGGTTCCGACTCTTCTTCCGGTTCCTCTTCGGGAACTTGTGAATCAGTCCACGAATCATTCCAATTTACATTTGACTCTTCATTATTATTAGGTAAGTCAATGGGACTTGTTCTAGAGGTAGACATCTATCACATAATATCAAACGCGTTAAGAGATTAATATATCACATAATATTCACATGTTAAAAATATATAGTTTCCAACAAAATTTGTTAAGCAATCATTTTTCAAGTAAACACGGTCGAAGTCCAGACTCACTAATGCATCCTAACAAACTCGATAAGACACACTAATGCAAAATTCTGGTTCTCTAAGACCAACGCTCGGATACCAACTGAAATGTCCCGTTCTTATTGATTAAAAACGTTCCATATTAATTGATTTCGTTGCGAGGTTTTGACCTCTATATGAGACGTTTTTCAAAGACTGCATTCATTTTAAAACAAACCATAACCTTTATTTCATCAATAAAGGTTTAAAAAGCTTTACGTAGATTATCAAATAATGATAATCTAAAATATCCTGTTTACACACGACCATTACATAATGGTTTACATGAAAAATATGTTACAACAAAATAAGTTTCTTGAATGCAGTTTTTACACAATATCATACAAGCATGGACTCCAAATCTCGTCCTTATTTAAGTATGCAACAGCGGAAGCTCTTAATAATCACCTGAGAATAAACATGCTTAAAACGTCAACAAAAATGTTGGTGAGTTATAGGTTTAACCTATATATATCAAATCATAATAATAGACCACAAGATTTCATATTTCAATACACATCCCATACATAGAGATAAAAATCATTCATATGGTGAACACCTGGTAACCGACATTAACAAGATGCATATATAAGAATATCCCCATCATTCCGGGATACCCTTCGGATATGATATAAATTTCGAAGTACTAAAGCATCCGGTACTTTGGATGGGGCTTGTTGAGCCCGATAGATCTATCATTAGGATTCGCGTCAATTAGGGTGTCTGTTCCCTAATTCTTAGATTACCAGACTTAATAAAAAGGGGCATATTCGATTTCGATAATTCAACCATAGAATGTAGTTTCACGTACTTGTGTCTATTTTGTAAAACATTTATAAAACCTGCATGTATTCTCATCCCAAAAATATTAGATTTTAAAAGTGGGACTATAACTCACTTTCACAGATTTTTACTTCGTCGGGAAGTAAGACTTGGCCACTGGTTGATTCACGAACCTATAACAATATATACATATATATCAAAGTATGTTCAAAATATATTTACAACACTTTTAATATATTTTGATATTTTAAGTTTATTAAGTCAGCTGTCCTCGTTAGTAACCTACAACTAGTTGTCCACAATTAGATGTACAGAAATAAATCGATAAATATTATCTTGAATCAATCCACGACCCAGTGTATACGTATCTCAGTATTGATCACAACTCAAACTATATATATTTTGGAATCAACCTCAACCCTGTATAGCTAACTCCAACATTCACATATAGAGTGTCTACGGTTGTTCTGAAATATATATAGATGTGTCGACATGATCGGTCGAAACATTGTATACGTGTCTATGGTATCTCAAGATTACATAATATACAATACAAGTTGATTAAGTTATGGTTGGAATAGATTTGTTACCAATTTTCACGTAGCTAAAATGAGAAAAATTATCCAATCTTGTTTTACCCATAACTTCTTCATTTTAAATCCGTTTTGAGTGAATCAAATTGCTATGGTTTCATATTGAACTCTATTTTATGAATCTAAACAGAAAAATTATAGGTTTATAGTCGGAAAAATAAGTTACAAGTCATTTTTGTAACGGTAGTCATTTCAGTCGAAAGAACGACGTCTAGATGACCATTTTAGAAAACATACTTTCACTTTGAGTTTAACCATAATTTTTGGATATAGTTTCATGTTCATAATAAAAATCATTTTCTCAGAATAACAACTTTTAAATCAAAGTTTATCATAGTTTTTACTTAACTAACCCAAAACAGCCCGCGGTGTTACTACGACGGCGTAAATCCGGTTTTACGGTGTTTTTCGTGTTTCCAGGTTTTAAATCATTAAGTTAGCATATCATATAGATATAGAACATATGTTTATTTGATTTTAAAAGTCAAGTTAGAAGGATTAACTTTTGTTTGCGAACAAGTTTAGAATTAACTAAACTATGTTCTAGTGATTACAAGTTTAAACCTTCGAATAAGATAGCTTTATATGTATGAATTGAATGATGTTATGAACATCATTACTACCTTAAGTTCCTTGGATAAACCTACTGGAAAAGAGAAAAATGGATCTAGCTTCAATGGATCCTTGGATGGCTCGAAGTTCTTGAAGCAAAATCATGACACGAAAACAAGTTCAAGTAAGATCATCACTTGAAATAAGATTGTTATAGTTATAGAAATTGAACCAAAGTTTGAATATGATTATTACCTTGTATTAGAATGATAACCTACTCTAAGAAACAAAGATTTCTTGAGGTTGGATGATCACCTTACAAGATTGGAAGTGAGCTAGCAAACTTGAAAGTATTCTTGATTTTATGAAACTGGAACTTTTGGAATTTATGAAGAACACTTAGAACTTGAAGATAGAACTTGAGTGAGATCAATTAGATGAAGAAAATTGAATAATGAAAGTGTTTTTAGGTGTTTTTGGTCGTTGGTGTATGGATTAGATATAAAGGATATGTAAATTTGTTTTCATGTAAATAAGTCATGAATGATTACTCATATTTTTGTAATTTTATGAGATATTTCATGCTCGTTGCCAAATGATGGTTCCCACATGTGTTAGGTGACTCACATGGGCTGCTAAGAGCTGATCATTGGAGTGTATATACCAATAGTACATACATCTAAAAGCTGTGTATTGTACGAGTACAAATACGGGTGCATACGAGTAGAATTGTTGATGAAACTGAACGAGGATGTAATTGTAAGCATTTTTGTTAAGTAGAAGTATTTTGATAAGTGTCTTGAAGTCTTTCAAAAGTTTATGAATACATATTAAAACACTACATGTATATACATTTTAACTGAGTCGTTAAGTCATCGTTAGTCGTTACATGTAAATGTTGTTTTGAAACCTTTAGGTTAACGATCTTGTTAAATGTTGTTAACCCAATGTTTATAATATCAAAAGAGATTTTAAATTATTATATTATCATGATATTATGATGTACGAATATCTCTTAATATGATATATATACATTAAATGTCGTTTCAACGATAATCGTTACATATATGTCTCGTTTCAAAATCATTAAGTTAGTAGTCTTGTTTTTACATATGTAGTTCATTGTTAATATACTTAATGATATGTTTACTTATCATAATATCATGTTAACTATATATATAACCATATATATGTCATCATATAGTTTTTACAAGTTTTAACGTTCGTGAATCACCGGTCAACTTGGGTGGTCAATTGTCTATATGAAACCTATTTCAATTAATCAAGTCTTAACAAGTTTGATTGCTTAACATGTTGGAAACATTTAATCATGTAAATATCAATCTCAATTAATATATTTAAACATGGAAAAGTTCGGGTCACTACATCGGTGTCACTGCTCACTTCGAGTGTTGTGGAAAGGGTTGGTTCAATCCTAGTTGGACTAGGTTCCCTGATCCTCACGGGTTGAGCTTGGTGTGCTGCCCTAGATCATTTAAGGTTCACCCTAAGTGGAGGATTAGCTGGCCCGGGTGGTTGAACTACAGGTTCCTATACAACCTCTGGGGCTGGAACCGCGGCGGGTTCAACTTGTTCTTGTTGTACCGGGTTCGGAAGAGGTATTCCTACAGCCTCAAAATAAGAATACATACGATCGTCTTGGGGTTCAGCTAGCCTCACTAGCCAATTTGGAATCGGTGCAGTGAATTGATTATCAGATACCATCGGGGTATTCATCTTCAGCTCCGCAAATCGTTTCATCTGTAATCCATGTGTACCTGGTACAAATATATTTGCATTTCTGCAAGCATTTATAGCATCACGGATAAAGATACAGAAAAACCTTTCGCAAGGAATGTATGAACCCCTTGGTTTATCAACTTGAGCTTAAACCAAATCCCATATTAGTTCTGCATAGTCAGGAGTTTCTACTCTTATGAAAGAGTAGAACAACTTCAGCATTGGCACAGTCAGGCTGTCGGATCCACTCCTTGTCATCAGCAAGCATCGGTTGATGATTGAGAAGATCACGTACCACCTTGAATGCAGATATTTCTTCTGAAACTTAGTTGGAGGAACATTGCGGGCTACAACATAACCAAGATCAAAGACAGATGACATCATCTGTTGAGTAGCAGGAAAAGCAGGAGCATTCTGCACAACAGGAAGTCTGAATATCCTCCTGATATCATCTTTAGTGATACTCCTCCTTCCTTGAACTCCTCTCAGTTGAAATTCAAAATGAGCTTGTGTTCCCTCTGGATTTTCAGCAGTAGGTTGTGTAGCTTCCACAAACCTAATTATTCTGTTAAGTAGCTCCAGATCTGTTACAGGTACACTGACTGTAGAGTTTAGAGCAGGCCATATAGTGTACCTCTCTAGAATTGCAGTCCAGTAATTGCAGGGAATGTTGGTTTTAGAGTTGATGAAGTGATTGTTCGTCATTTAGCTGTATAAATAAGAAATAAAAGACCACAAGATGTTTAACATTAAGCATATATCTCTACTCTTATTTGCCTTTTGAAATCCTTTGTATATGTTTTATCTTTTATATTTTATGATTTTTATGGTTTTTCTAAGATATAAAAATCCTTTATTCTCAAATATGAACAAGTAATTGACAATCATGGCATTCATATGATATTCATCACAATACAAATTCATCATGCAAAATCAATTATATAACACAAAGAATCAGAACAACACTTGGTCAATTTTTAAACACATTTCAAGCAGATTCGGTAGTCATGAAAACTTGAGATTCTGTAACTAAATAAGCTTGAGTTTTCAGATCAGAAAGATATAGAATAAACATGTTAAGTGTTTGAAGATAAAAATCAGAAATTTTCAAGCTACCAAAAGTCAGATTCGGTATCAAGAGAAGAACAGATTCGGTATCTCTAAAATTAACATAAAGACACTTAAACATGCATATTCTATCATGTAAAATCACAACCATAATCAATTAACCACTCAATTAGAACTAGAACATGTTAATCGTATGAACAGACTCGATACTGTAGATAGAACATATTCGGTAGATACAAAATCCATCAAACAATCAATTAAACATGTAATCAAGCTTGGTCAAATGATAGATCAATCAATATAACTTAGAGTAGACAAGAATTCATGTTAATTAACCAAATCAATTGAGTTTAATCAAAGATTAAAAGAATACGACTCAGACTCGGTATAAACAACAGAATTTCAAAATTAAGAGTCACAATCTAATTATTTTGATCTTTTCTGGTTGAAAAACATTTAATTATCTCAGATCTACACGTATGTATCTAAAGCAATGATTAAAATGAAATTATACCAAAGATTTGAAGAAACAGAGGAACGGATTCGGTAGATTAGGCAGATTCGGTATGATCAGTAAGACTCGGTAGGTAATTAAGCACAGTAAGAGAGTTGTTTGACTTTGACCCTCCTTTTATAGATACCGAACATAAAATACCGAATGGGCTTTACCGAATGGGCCTATTTTATCGAATTCAGTCCACTTTTCAAAACTTTATCAATTTAACTTCAAAATCTTGACAAATTGACTTTTCTTCTTAAAATTCATTTCAATCTTTTCATAAAAAACAATTCTGAGATAATTTTTGAAAACCTTTGAACTTACCGAATCTGTACTGTTGGATGTCAGATTCGGTATAATGCTAAAAATAGCATTTTATTCAGTAAAAATAAAAAAAATTGGATTTTATCTTTTTCAATTTTTATGAATTTTCTAAAATAAGATTTGTACTTAAAAGAACTTTGAATTTTGTGAACAAAGTACAAATCTTCAGTGATACCAATTGTTAAAACGGGTTGCATACTGAGATGTATACAAGCCTTAGTGAATTATTTCAGATATAAAACAAAGAATTTATGAATTCACTTTTGAAAAACAATATTTTTTAGTAATTTTCTCATTTTCTCCCATTTTCTCCCCCTCAAAATGTGATATACAAGAACGTAAATCATCATTTTGATAAATTACCCTAGAAAATGAATTAACTCCCCCTTGAAATATGATATCAATGAGTTACCTCCCACTTACGTAACCATTGAACAATTATATCCAGGAAGTTATCATAAATCTAAAGGCTCCCCCTTAAAAGATGATATCCAAAGCATATGAAAGTAGTTGCTCCCCCTAGAAAGTATCTACTCCCCCTAAACACAAGATCCCAAGAATAAGTCCCAACAGATCTAAGGAATATCAAGCACTATACTCTACCATGCCAATCTCTTTGATCAAGAACTTTAGCCTAAGTTCATCTAAAGGCTTAGTGAACATGTCAGCTAATTGCACTTTGGTAGGCACAAAGTATAACTCTACATCCCCTTTCTCTACATGGTCCTTAATGAAATGATAGCGAATATCTATGTGTTTAGTCTTAGAATGTTGGACCGGGTTGCTTGTTATTGCAATAGCACTTTGTGAATCACAGTAAATTGGGGTCTTAGAAAACTTAAAGCCATAGTCTAAAAGTTGAATTTTCATCCACAAAACTTGTGAACAATAATGAGCTGCAGCAATGTACTCAGACTCAGCAGTTGATAAAGACACACAGTTCAGCTTTTTGGATGACCAACCAACTACCCTATTCCCCAACATTTGAATTGATCCAGATGTGCTTTTTCTATCAACATGGCAACCGCCATGATCTGCATCAGTGTAAGCAGTGAGATTGAAATCGGATCCATGAGGATACCAGATCCCAAGGTTAGGTGTACCTTTAAGGTACTGAAAAATCCTAACAACCGCTTTGGAATGAGATTTCTTAGGGTTTGACTGAAAGCGGGCACAGACAGTTACAGCAAGTGTAATGTCGGGTCGACTTGCAGTCAGATACATTAAAGAACCAACCATGCTTCGATAAAGTGTAACATCAAAGGGTTCCCCATTAGCATCAGCATCCAGTAAAGTCCTCATTGAGGTTGTCATTGGTTTTAAAGCAGTCATTTTAAAACGTTTTAGCATATCATTGATATACTTTGTTTGACTGAGAAAAATCCTGTTTGGTAATTGTTTTACTTGTAACCCCAAAAAGAAATTTAACTGGTCAAGCATGCTCATTTCGAATTTGTTGGCCATAAGGTCACCAAATTCTTTGCATAAGGCAGGGGACGTGGAACCAAAAATAATGTCATCAACGTAAATTTGAACCAAGAGAATGTGACCGTGGTTTTTACGGATGAATAGCGTTGTATTAATCGTTCCACGAGAGAAGCCGTTGTCCAGCAAATACTTTGTTAAGGTCTCGTACCATGCACGCGGTGCTTGCTTCAGACCATAAAAAGCTTTCTCCAAGTAGTATACGTGATTTAGATGAATGGGATCGACAAAGCCTTCTGGTTGATCGACATAGACTTCCTCTTGAAGATGATTGTTCAGAAAAGCAGTTTTAACGTCCATTTGAAACACCGTGAACTTCATATGAGAAGCAAATGCAAGGAAAAGACGAATAGCCTCAATCCTAGCAACCGGAGCAAACGTTTCGTCATAATCAATACCCTCTTGTTGTCGATATCCCTTAGCCACAAGAAGTGCCTTATTCCGAACCACAATTCCATCAGAATCCTTCTTGTTCTTAAAAATCCACTTAACCTCTATTGGTCGTTGACCAGTTGGTCTTGGAACCAATCGCCATACTTTCAACCGTTCAAATTGATTGATCTCTTCTTGCATTACAACCACCCAGTTCGAATCTAGTAATGTTTGAGCAACTATTGTTGGTTCAATCTTACTAAGAAAGGCAGTATATAAACACATATTCCAAGTAGTCCTTCGAGTTGAGACTGGAGCAGATGCATCACCAATAATAAGATCTATTAGATGAATTTTAGTCCATCGGTTATGTGGAAGAGGTTGTACATCAGTGGTATCCATTGAAACATCAACCGTTTTTGATGTTGAGCCTTGATCCGCTTGATCTAATGTAACGTTATCCAATGGATTCAATTGATTATCTGGAGAAACAGCTGGAGTAGTATCAACTGATGAATCTTGAATTGGTTCAAGATTATCAGTAACAGGAGGTGGTAGGGAGGATGAAGAAGCAACAGGTGAATCAGTTGGTGTTGTATCTTCATCAAAAAGACTTTGTTGAGTCTCCACAGTAGTTGACTGTGACGGTGTAACCGGTACGGCTTGAACATTTGAAATCCATTGAGGAGCATAAAGACTATCAAACAAGATATCCAGGTCCTCTGATGTAACCGTAGGAACACCCTTCGTCGAGAAAATTGAGTTTTGCGCGGAAGAAGAAGTAGCCAGGTTAGGATCGGATTTTGAACTGAGTTGTTCAAAAGCCATTCCCGAAAATTCATCGAACTTGACATTGATGCTCTCTTTAATCGTTTTTGTCCGTTTGTGATAAACCCGATAAGCAACTTTGTTCGAAGAATAACCGAGAAATATGGCTTGATCGCCATTTGGATCAAACTTTCCGAGGCTGTCAAAATCGTTAAGCACATAGCATATACAACCAAAGACACGGAAATATTTGACATTCGGGCATCTACCATATAATAACTCATATGGAGTTTTATCAAAACGCTTATTAACAATACAACGATTTTGGGTATAGCATGCCGTTGAAATGGCCTCCCCCCACATTTTTGGAGGTAGTTTGGAGCAAGCAAGCATCGTTCGAGCTGCTTCGCACAACGTACTATTACGTTGTTTGACTACTCCATTCTGTTGGGGGGTTCGAGCAGTAGAGAACTGATGTTCAATGCCTTGGTCTTTCAAATAACTATCAAGTAGGTCATTCTTAAATTCCGTCCCATTATCAGTTCGAATGCTCTTAACATGTTTGTTAAAAGAGCGTTGAGTCTTTTTAATGAACTCAATGATAATGGCGGGGATTTCTGACTTAGTTCGCAAAAGAAAAATCCGTGTAAAACGAGTATAGTCATCGACAATGACAAGCACATGTTTCTTGCCACCGAGGCTAGAAATACGCATAATTCCACATAAGTCCATATGCAATAGTTGCAAATACGATGAAGTACTGGGGTTTTGCTTAAGCGGATGATTAGTCCGTTTCAGCTTACCCATCGCACATGATGGACACACATGATGCTTATCATAGTGAAAGGTAGGAATACCATCAACTAAGTCTTTGGAGACTAGTCGATTGATACCCTTGTAATTCAGGTGTGACATCCGATGATGCCATAACCATGAATTTTCTTTGGTAGAACGAGTGGCCAAACACATGGTTGTATGTGAAGGTGCATCATTGAGGTCAATAGTGTATAGTGAAGCACAACTTTTACCAACAAGAAGATCTTTTCCTTCGGTGGATTGCACCGAGCATTGTCGACGTTCAAACAGAACTTTAAGATCTCCATCACAGAATTGACTTACACTAAATAAACTGCACCCCAAACCTTCAACATATGAAACCCGTTTGATTGTTATGCCATTTTGCTCAAAATCTCCGTAACCCGTTATCGCTGCAATTTCATCATTTCCAAAAGTAACCGTTCCTAGGAATTTGTCAATGAAGTTGACAAGCAAGGATTTTTTGCCCGTCATGTGTTGAGAACAACCGGAATCGATATACCAAACACAGACGTCGAAACCTTGTAAATGTGAATTTCCTAGAGTTTAGGTACCCAAAGTTTCTTGGGTCCTCTACGGTTAGTACCAACAATAAACTTTGGATCAATGACAAGATAATCACGTAAGCATCATGCAGTTTAGACAATAAAGCATCATTTAAAACCACATTACATGAAGCATCATACGCAATATCAAGTTTTACATCGTTATCAGAAGTCTTAACACACAACTTATTCCAAGTGGATGTTTTGTTCACAGACGAAAATTGAAAAACATGAGATGATTTCCTAGGCTGACTAGCAGATTGCGTTGGTTTGGTTGCTACTTTCTTAGTCGTGGACTTAGGAACCCATACAGATTTGTAATTCAAGTTTGGATTATGACCTGTGACACGAGAAACACCTTTGTTAGTTAGACGTCCAAACTCTTCAGTTGACACATGAGATGATTGATTTTGAAAAATTTCCAATTTTATTTTACGTTCTTTTGCATCATACTCACTTAAATCAGGTTTAGGACTTGTGTGTTGTGCGGACTTAACTGATGTTGTTAAAAGACTCGCTTTTGAAGTATTTTTCATTGGAATCATAGGAATCTTTTCAGTTGACACGGAACCATTGGGAGAATGAACCTTGTTGACAACAAATTGAGTTGTAGAAACAACTTTTGAACCACGATTGCCAAATTGAGAACTGAGAGGATTTTTAAGAATAGTAATGGGTTTTACATCCTTAGATGTTGACGTTCCCTTTCCCTTCTTAGTAATCCCACCAATACATTTAAGCACATTGGTTTCAACATTAGACGATTACTTAAGTGTATTAGCCTGTTTCAGTTGAATTATCTTTTGTTTTAAGCTTTTAATCTCAAGACATAATTCTTCAGCAGAAACTATCACTTCACCCTCCTTAAAAGCATAGGAACATTCTTTCTTAGGCAGTGAAGGCAATTTATCACACAGCGCAAGCATTTGTTCTAATGATTGGCACTTAAGTTGCAAGTCAATATTCTCCTTTTCTAGTTGAGCTACTATACGATTCAAATTCCGTACAGCAGGTAAATGCAAATAATAATCGTGCAGAGGATCAAGTTGACTTTCAAAATCTATCAAAGGTTCAATGATCGGTTCAGTATGAGGTTCTACTTTTTCATCTAAAGAATTTTGACCTAGAGATTCTGTCTCAAAGAAAACAGTTAGTTCATGTGCTAGGTCTTCACGGAAAATATTATCAGAACATGCAGGTAAAGCAGGTAGAACTGGTTTCACATCAAAAGTTGGTTCATCAAACACCTCATCTATGTTAACAATGCTAGAACTAGGTTTGTTAAACACGTCATTCTCAAGCATTAAAATGTATTTCTCTAGAATGAGTGTAGGAATATAAACCAATCTACGTGTCGGCACATAATTAGCACATTGCACATTTTTTTCAGTTTCAACAAGTTCCTTCAAGAAAGCAGGATTTGATTTACCCATTTTTGCATTAATTTTCTCATACATTAAGCTAATTTGATGGTATTTTTTAGATTTGCGATTAACAATAATATCATCAAAATTAGCATCAGAAGAATGCACAAAATGAGGTGGTAAACCAGCTTGAAAGTAATCAGAATCATATAATCCTGGAATCTTTTTGGAAGCTCCATCTAAGATCTTAGGATCTTCAAAACCCAACCCCCACTTTTCACCATGAATCGTTTTTGGTCTATTCATGAAAATCATTTGTTTTGAAAGTTCCATATCCATGATAGCTTTGGATTGCTCTGTTCGAAAGAGTTTTTTCTCATATCGAGCAAGTTGAGCTTTCATTAGAACAGACTCTTTTGACAATGAAGAGATTTCAGTGTCTTTTTCAATTATTGCGTTTTCCAAATGAATAATTTTCTTGTTTAGCTTTGAAAGTGTGGGTTCATGTTGGTTTTTTAAATCAGAAAGATCTTTTTCTAAGAATTGAACTTTTTCTGCAAGTCGTTCAGATTTTAAACGATAATCAGTTCGTTCGACTTTAATCGGATGAATTGACTTTTTAAGATCTTCCAACTCAGATTCCGAGGAGCTGAGTTGGACGGTCAACTTTTGCAATTCCGATTGTAATTTGGATGAAGATGGTTTGGTCTCAGAAAGTTTGATTTTGTCTTTTAAAACCTTGTTTTCAGATTTTAAGCCTTTGACTTCTTTTGACATTGAGACCAGATTCTTCATCAAGTCATTTTTCATTTTTATAAAATCAGGTGAGATTTCAGTTGATTGTACCTCATCATCGTCAGATGTTGAGTCAGAATTCTCCAATGCTTCCTTAGATATGATGAGCTTAGTCACCTTGCAAACATTTGCATGTTCCACCTCTGAGTCTGAATCATCAGTCCAGTTAAATCAAGTATCATCAACCGGTTTCAGCTCTCCCCCAGTTTCCACAATCTTAGCCATCCACATTTTATTTTTGTAGTAAGCTGTGTCCTTCTTCTTAGGCATCTTGCACTCACGAGAGTAATGACCAGCTTTGTCACAATTGAAACAGATTGAATCTTCCTTCTTGGAATCATCAGCACGTTGTTGTTTGAATTGATCAGCTTTCTTGTAGTACGAGGAAGATGATGAGTGTTTCTGTTGATTGCTTGATTTGCCTTTAAACTTGTGTTTGTTCAAGGTGTTTGTGAACATGGCTACCATGTTGACTAATTCAAGGTGTGAATCATCAACATCAGAAAGATTCAACTCTTCAGAATCAGTTGATTCTTCAACAAGCACTTTCTTGGACAAGCTTTTGGAAAATGATTTGCTCTTCTTTTTGGCAATTAGAGCAAGAGGATCACTTGGAGATGACTCTTTCCTTCATTCTTGAAGTTTAGACACTTCAGGTTGGTAATGCATAAGAACTCCAACAAGCTCATGAATAGTCAACTTGTCAATCTCTTTGGTAGATCGAACAATGGTTCCATAAGGAAGCCAATCAGCATTGTGCTTTTTGAGGAATTTCATGTTGACTTCAGCATGTACTTTTACAATCTTACACCTTTTCAACTCATTGAGAACACCATTGAAACGACGGTAGGTATCTTTGAGTAGCTCTTCTGGTTCCTGCTTGAAATCTTCATACAATCCCAGAGCCTTATTCAATTTAGTAACGTCTGACATGTCATAACCTTCTTCTTGTCGTTTGATCTCATCCCATATATCTTTTGAAGTTGTGTTGCTATCAACATTTTCAAATAGCTCATATGGGATAGCTTGCATGACAATATTCTTAGCCTCTATGTCACCCTGAGCTCTTTCACGTTTATCACCAGAAAGTTCATAGACTGGAATTGGCATACCAGTATCCGGATGAAAATCAACAACTGGACCATCTCTCAGAGAAGCCCATATATGTTTAGCTTGTAGTGACCCGAACTTTTCCATGTTTATATATATATATATATATATTAAATGAAATTGTTATTTACATGATTAAGTGTTTCTAACATGTTAAGTAATCAAACTTGTTAAGACTTGATTAATTGAAATATGTTTCATATAGACAATTGACCACCCAAGTTGACCGGTGATTCACGAACGTTAAAACTTGTAAAAACTATACTTTGACATATATATGGTTATATATATAGTTAACATGATTTTATTATAAGTATGTATCTCATTAGGTATTTTAACAATGAGTTATGTACATAAAAATGAGACTATTAATTTAAGAAACTCGAAAACGATATATATAACGATTATCGTTATAACAACGTCTTACTAGGTACATATGAATCATATTAAGATATTGATACACTTGGTTAATTATGTTAAATGATAAGTAAATATATTATTAAGTGTATTAACAATGAAATACATATGTAAAAATAAGACTACTAACTTAATGATTTTGAAACGAGACATATATGTAACGATTATCGTTGTAACGACATTTAACTGTATATATATCTTACTAAGATATATTATATATCATAATATCATGATAATATAACAATTTAACATCTCATTTGTTATAATAAACAATGGGTTAACAACATTCAACAAGATCGTTAACCTAAAGGTTTCAAAACAACATTTACATGTAACGACTAACGATGACTTAACGGCTCAGTTAAAATGTATATACATGTAGTGTTTTAATATGTATTCATACACTTTTGAAAGACTTCAAGACACTTATCAAAATACTTCTACTTAACAAAAATGCTTACAATTACATCCTCGTTCAGTTTCATCAACAATTCTACTCGTATGCACCCGTATTCGTACTCGTACAATACACAGCTTTTAGATGTATGTACTATTGGTATATACACTCCAATGATCTGCTCTTAGCAGCCCATGTGAGTCACCTAACACATGTGGGAACCATCATTTGGAAACTAGCATGAAATATCTTATAAAATTACAAAAATATGACTAATCATTCATGACTTATTTACATGAAAACAAAATTACATATCCTTTATATCTAATCCATACACCAACGACCAAAAACACCTACAAACACTTTCATTCTTCAATTTTCTTCATCTAATTGATCTCTCTCAAGTTCTATCTTCAAGTTCTAAGTGTTCTTCAAAAATTCCAAAAGTTCTAGTTTCATAAAATCAAGAATACTTCCAAGATTGCAAGTTTACTTCCAAGTTTTCTAAATCCATTCCAAGTAATCATCCAAGATCAAGAAACCTTTGTTACTTACAGTAGGTTATCTTTCTAATACAAGGTAATAATCATATTCAAACTTTAATTCAATTTCTATAACTATAACAATCTTATTTCGAGTGGAAATCTTACTTGAAATTGTTTTCGTGTCATGATTCTGCTTCAAGAACTTTCAAACCATCCAAGGATCCTTTGAAGCTAGATCTATTTTTCTCATTTCCAGTAGGTTTATCCAAGGAACTTGAGGTAGTAATGATGTTCATAACATCATTCAATTCATACATATAAAGCTATCTTATTCGAAGGTTTAAACTTGTAATCACTAGAACATAGTTTAGTTAATTCTAAACTTGTTCGCAAATAAAAGTTAATCCTTCTAATTTGACTTTTAAAATCAACTAAAAACATGTTCTATATTTATATGATATGCTAACTTAATGATTTAAAATCTGGAAACACGAAAAACACCGTAAAATCGGATTTACGCCGTCGTAGTAACACCGCGGGCTGTTTTGGGTTAGTTAATTAAAAACTATGATAAACTTTGATTTAAAATTTGTTATTCTGGAAAAATGATTTTTATTATGAACATGAAACTATATCCAAAAATTATGGTTAAACTCAAAGCGGAAGTATGTTTTCTAAAATGGTCATCTACACGTCGTTCTTTCGACTGAAATGACTACCTTTACAAAAACGACTTGTAACTTATTTTTCCGACTATAAACCTATACTTTTTCTGTTTAGATTCATAAAATAGAGTTCAATATGAAACCATAGCAATTTGATTCACTCAAAACGGATTTAAAATGAAGAAGTTATGGGTAAAACAAGATTGGATAATTTTTCTCATTTTAGCTACGTGAAAATTGGTAACAAATCTATTCCAGCCATAACTTAATCAACTTGTATTGTATATTATGTAATCTTGAGATACCATAGACACGTATACAATGTTTCGACCTATCATGTCGACACATCTATATATATTTCGGAACAACCATAGACACTCTATATGTGAATGTTGGAGTTAGCTATACAGGGTTGAGGTTGATTCCAAAATATATATAGTTTGAGTTGTGATCAATACTGAGATACGTATACACTGGGTCGTGGATTGATTCAAGATAATATTTATCGATTTATTTCTGTACATCTAACTGTGGACAACTAGTTGTAGGTTACTAACGAGGACAGTTGACTTAATAAACTTAAAACATCAAAATATATTAAAAGTGTTGTAAATATATTTTGAACATACTTTGATATATATGTATATATTGTTATAGGTTCGTGAATCAACCAGTGGCCAAGTCTTACTTCCCGACGAAGTAAAAATCTGTGAAAGTGAGTTATAGTCCCACTTTTAAAATCTAATATTTTTGGGATGAGAATACATGCAGGTTTTATAAATGATTTACAAAATAGACACAAGTACGTGAAACTACATTCTATGGTTGAATTATCGAAATCGAATATGCCCCTTTTTATTAAGTCTGGTAATCTAAGAATTAGGGAACAGACACCCTAATTGACGCGAATCCTAAAGATAGATCTATTGGGCCTAACAAACCCCATCCAAAGTACCGGATGCTTTAGTACTTCGAAATTTATATCATATCCGAAGGGTGTCCCGGAATGATGGGGATATTCTTATATATGCATCTTGTTAATGTCGGTTACCAGGTGTTCACCATATGAATGATTTTTATCTCTATGTATGGGATGTGTATTGAAATATGAAATCTTGTGGTCTATTGTTACGATTTGATATATATAGGTTAAACCTATAACTCACCAACATTTTTGTTGACGTTTAAAGCATGTTTATTCTCAGGTGAATACTAAGAGCTTCCGCTGTTGCATACTAAAATAAGGACAAGATTTGGAGTCCATGTTTGTATAATATATTGTGTAAAAACTGCATTCAAAAACTGATTTCGATGTAACATATTTGTATTGTAAACCATTATGTAATGGTCGTGTGTAAACATGATATTTTAGATTATCATTATTTGATAATCTACGTAAATCTTTTTAAACTTTTATTTATGAAATAAAGGTTATGGTTTGTTTTAAAAATGAATTCAGTCTTTGAAAAACGTCTCATATAGAGGTCAAAACCTCGCAACGAAATCAATTAATATGGAATGTTTTTAATCATTAAGAACGGGACATTTCATAGCTTTCTCACCCTTATAGTCTATGTACTGAGTGATACGATGAAGCCACTGAGTGTACTTGCCATCAAACAACACTGGAGGTCGGAAATCTGATCCAATGATAATAGTATCTTGAGTAGACATCTTAAATTGAGGTAGATTCGGTATAGATTCGGTATTAAACACAATCTATGATCAGGGTTCAGTATAAAATCTAACAAGAATGTCAGATTCGGTAAAGATTCGGTACAGTAGCAGATTCGGTAAGTGGTTCGGTACTGTAGCAGATTCGGTAAAAATTCGGTATACCAGATTCTGTATCAAAAACTGATAAGAATCATAAGTAACACACCCAAATTTGGTATGGATTCGGTAACCACACAACTTGAAGCCTCAGAGTACTTAAAACCAAAGAATTAAGTGAAACCGAGATTCTAATTCGGTAAATGACTCGGTAGTCAAATTCTGTAAAATATTATGTGTAAACTCAATCCAATTCCCATGAATTAGATTCGGTAACCTTGCTACACAAGAAAACAAGTTAGTAACAAACAGAATATCAATGATACCGAAGATTCAGGATACCAAATGTCAACTGTAGCAGTTGACAATACCGAGTCTAAGTCTAAAACTTAGAAATATAACAGAATCCTTTCTCAAACCACACCAATTAGCTGCGTATGATCAAACCGAATGTGATAGAATCACAAACACACCACAATCTGCAACACTTAAGATGAATTTCCAGTATTGAAGCAGATTCGGTATGACAGTTACGATACCGAATGTTGATCAAATCTTCAAAACTTGAAGAATTGGAGAAATTGAACCGACAGAAATGTGATTTAACACCTCACGAACACAACTGAATCTTTAAATCTTCACAAAACACCATAATCAAGCTTGAATTAAGCAATACCGAGAGTTTTAGCCACAAACTCTAAAAATTAACTTGATTCTCCATAATTGAAGTTAAAAAGCTGTAATGATGATCGAAACTCTTTCTAATAGACCTAATACACCTTCGCTGAACTTATCACAAGAATCTGAATTTCAGATTATCAAATTCGATAGTACCGAATCTGATTCATTCTACCGAGAGTATTTAGATTCTATAATCTACAATCTCTGGATCGATATAGTGATGTAGAATCACTTCCTGGAAGCTCTGATACCAAATGATAGGTCAGATCATGTTGAGATTGAGAGAAAAGATAAGATATAGTGAGATTCGGTATATAGGAAGAAGACTCGGTATGAGACAGAATCAGTACAAATTAAATTCCACAGCTTCTAGAACTCAGTTACAATACAATGGCTATCTAATTAGGACTACATAGGTTCCTTATATAGCCCTCTTCTAAGGAACCTTCATTTAAGCTTAATTCACATTAACACTATATAACTTCGGGGTCCTAACAGTAATGATTATTTTGACATGTTATTTGAGTAGAATGCTTATGAACTTTGTAAACATTTTCATATATGCTTATTTGAAAAAGTGTAGAATTGATAAAAATGTGAAAATGAGCATGAGTTTAATATAGATTAAACATGTTATTGTAATTGTTTTAATTTGTTATTTTGTTAACACTAATGCATATTTGGATGCACAAATTTTGTGTTTAATGTGTTTTACAGAGATATACCGATACTGATGGTGCATCATCATCATCTAGGCAACCTGCTCCGGAACCACAGCCAGAGATGCAATATGAGCCACAATATGAACTGGAACAACAACAGGAACAACAGCAACAACCTGATCAACATATACCGTATTATGATCCGCAACAAGAATATGTTAATGTCTACGTACAATTTCCGATTCATCCAATAATAGAACACCCAACGATTCATGAAGAACAGTTGCATCCTAATTTGAGATTTGATCGAAGCTGGAGAGATTACCCGACGTATCAAAGTAACAAATTTAAACTGGTAACGAAAAATGTAGAAGTGCTGAGGGTAATCGATTGGGAGCCTTTGGAAAGGGTCCAACTAGTTAACTCAGTTAGACAGCATCTGATCCAAAGGTATGGCAGCTCTTCTTTTCCCGATTGGGAACGTTTATTCACCATTCGTAGGCATGTATATAAGGAATGGTGTGTTGAGCTTATGAGTACTATATCACTTAATGCGGATGTAGTTAGGTTAGATGATAAAAGTTTTTTTAGATTTTTACTTGGCAGTAGGATGTACAGGATGTCCATGCTGGACATGGCCAGGGCTTTACAGATTTACACTCCTGGTGAATTACTACTACCCGATTGTACAAATTTGATTTATCATGGGGAGCGGGTAGATAGGAATTTTGATGCGAACGCCGTCTGGAGGCGTATGTCAAATTATAATGTTTTTATGCTGGGAGGAAGACACTCCTATTTAGATATTAACAAAGCAGAGCTACGTATATACATAGATTTTTAGCTAATTCGATTACACAAAGAGGTAAAAACAAGGAGAAGATGACCTTACATGATTTATTTTACCTTAAGTGTATCCGAAACCCTAGAAGCTTTGTTAATATCCCCTACTGTGTTGGTTTTTATCTGTCCAAAATGGTAGCAGGAATACAGGACGGGGGAATAATAGGAGGAGGTATTTTTGTTACTCTCATTGGAGAGTATTTGGGTGTAGATAGGGATCAAGGGGGTCCACTGATGGTGTGTAGGGAACAGGTTGACACTCTAGGATTGAAGGTCTATCAGGGTGCTAAGGTATTAAAGAGCAAACGCAGTCAGGCAGTACCATATGATGGTCGTCATCCACAGGTAGAGAGAGGTTCAGATGAGGAAATGGAGGAAGCGAATGACATTAGGGATGTCATTAGGGAGGCTATGACTGACGTATACCAGCGTATAGATGAGGTAGAAATGACAAACGAGGCTAGACATAGTTGGTACGAGCAGTGGCAAGCCGAGAATGTGTACGAGCATTCCAGGCAACGACAGCATGATAGATGGCACTATCATCAGCATCAGATCATGAGCCAGCTATCACCTCAGGTACCAAATAACTACGTACCGACCCGACCTGCTTACTATCCTCCACATCAGCCCGATATACGACCACCATTTAATCTCTACGACCCTAACCAGGCCTATCAGTACACCTATAACCAACCGTGGAACCCGCCCGCCGACATGAACTGGAACCCCTATCCAGATTGATATAGTTCCCGTTGGTGATTTTTATCTTTTTATTATTTCTATTTATTTATGTTTAAACATATAATATTGTGACACTTTAATGTAAGTTTTAATTTTTTTTATTATGTTGTACTAATATTTCATATTTGATTTGAAAGTGGGATGTTAAGTCCCATTTCAAATTACCATGCATGTTATTATTTGTATGTATGTATATTTTCATGTACACAACAGGGTAAAACAGCGCATTTTCAAAGACTGGCATTAAATTAAGCAAAAGCTACTAATTTTGACGACAAAACGAAAAACAAATGTGATGTAACAACAAGATGGAATGAACAAATGATGTGCACCATTTATCATTCAACAAACAAACGCCAATATGTTTGAAACTTTGGTAAAATTTAATCATTTTTTCTACGCTAATCTCCCTCAATAATTTAAATTGTTACTGATTTCTTGCAAATGAGGGCATTGCAAGATCTTAAGTGTGGGAAGGGGTTAAATTCTTTAGGATTTTTAAAATTTTAAACTTAAACACTTGGTTACCATTAAAAATACTAGTAACGCAGTAGTTGTATTAGAATATAGTGCTCTCTGATAATAAAGAACAGCCCTAGTCTTATATACTAACTATCCAATTCTAGTAAAAATTTTCAATTAAATGAACTCAAAATCATGTTTATACATATTTATGAACGATAAAACTAGGTGTTAACACCGAAATTATTGTTACTTCGTAAAGGACATAAATTGAGAAACAACCCAAAATGTTAGAATTCATTTAAAATGGAATAGAGAAAAATAAAAAGGCAAAGAAAGGAAAATAAAAGCCAAGTGTGGGAAAAATTTACCAAGTTATTTAGAACATATGTCACATATTTTTGTATAAATAATTGAAGATACTTTTGTTTTGGACAAAATTAACTGTTTTACCCGGTATATTGTAATATAAAAGGAAGTTGTGACGCCCCGTACTAAATCATCATGTACGGAACATCATCAACAGGATCATTACAAGGTTAAGTATTATATGCGTTTTCAAAACAGAGTTTGCATTCATTAATAAAAGTGACATCATAACATACGTCAATTGTTTTACAAATCAAAAGCATGCTTCGCTAAGTAGAAGCAATAAGTAAGTGTACGTGACCCCAATGGTCGTTACATAACATAGTTTCAAAAGTAAATAAGTTTGAATGCAAGATAAGTAGTCATGCGATGACAACTCTAAGCAGCGGGTTCTACAGCACGACTAGTATGATAGCGGAAGCGACTTCAAGCACCTGAGAAATACATGCTTAAAAATGTCAACACAAAGGTTGGTGAGCTATAGTTTAAGTATAACAGTAATGTAAGTAGGCCACGAGATTTCAGTGCTACAACGAGCGTTTCAAAAGTATGTAAAAGTATATGCTTAACCGTGGGCACCCGGTAACTAACTTAACGTTTAATGTACCCCCTTAAAGTGCACTTGGCAAGTGCGTATAACCTCGAAGTATTAAACATTCGTTAAATGCTAGCGCGACTAGCCCGAGTGGGGATGTCAAACCCTATGGATCCATATCTAAGATTCGCGTTCACGGTTCAAAAACCAATGATTAAACGTTACCGAGCTAAAGGGAATGTTTCTGCCGTTATATAACCCACACATATATAAAGTTTAAGTACTCGTGCCTAGTATGTAAAACATAAAATCCGCATGCATTCTCAGTTCCCAAAATAAGTTAAAGTAAAAAGGGAATGCTATAACTCACAATGATAGTAGTAGCGGTAAAGTAGTAGTCGGGAAATGGTGTGCAAGTAACGGTCCAAATGTCCTCAACCTAAGTCAAATAGCACTAAGTCAATAAGTTGTCTCAAAAGGTTTACAAGTATGTAATTAAGGTCATAAGGGTCATCATCAATCATCATTAAACAAAAGGTAACAAGTAAGGTTCGTTTATGAAAGTCGTTTAAAACAAAGGCTGACTTGGATCAGTCACCACGGCCTCTACACAAACCGAACAGAGGTGTGGCCAGTGGCTATGGCTCTGTATATGAGTCGTTTAAGTATGGTTAAATTTACAGAATCTAACTCGTCTTCGTTTGACCGTGGCAACGGTATATGTGCGAGTAGGTCTGAAATTTTCTGCACAACATTAAAGGACATAGTGATGAACGGAGGGCCATAAATCCTAAACCGTAACTCGGATGAAGACGAGTCCTAAATGAAAAATTATCTACTCGAAAAGTTCTATCCAAAAATCAAGGTTAGGTCAGCCCAGACCCATGGGTCTGTTCCAGAAATAGCTGAACAGAAACTTTTGGACAGAAACAGTGGGTTTTAGGTGAGTTCCGGTGTCTTGGTGCTTGATGCTCATCATGGTTCTCATCCTTGATGCGTATAGCTTCAAGTGTACAACTCGTTGATGTGTTAACATCATCTTGACCAAGGTTTGTCCATCATAACTCAAGTGCAAGTCTAAGACATGAAGAACAACTCATCTAAGTGTTGTAAGTGTTTTGATGAACCAAAGTTACATCAAAGTCTTAGATTTAGCACACGCATGAAATGTAAAAGTAATACAACTAAATTTTGACAATTATAACACAAGTGTGAGTTCTTAAGACATGTAGATCAACTCACTTAAGAGTTGTATGAGGTTTGATGAACCAAAGTTACATCAAAGTCTTAGTTTCAACACTTATATGAACTTTAGAAGTAAAAACAAGTTATAAACTTAAATTATCAACTAGTAAAGTGTATGTAAGCTTTGTAGCTTTTGTTTATGACAAATTAAGAAGACCATAAGCTAGATAACTTAGATCTTCCAAAGGTATTTGAAGTTGTAACTAGTAAGTTACACTTCTATGTTCTTGAAACTTATAAGTTAACTTTTAAGTTCAAGAAAATTATGAGATCAAGACTAACTAATAGTTCTTGACCAACAAACCAACAAACAAGTAATTTAGGTGCATAAATTAAAGAAACAAGTTAATTAAACAAGTAGTTAGTTCAAGTGTTGCTCATACTTTAAAGATTCAACCAAAGTTGACCTTTAAGTAAAGTAAACTTTAAGTTTACTTCCATGACTTGCAAGTATGATTTTAACAACAAAGAACTCATAATCTTTGAAACAAATAAAGTAGAAAACTAAATAAACAAGAAAATGATTTATAGTTGCTCATACTTTTAAAGATTCAACCAAAGTTGATCTTTAAGTGAAGTAACTTCAAAGTTACTTCAAGAACTACAAGTAATGAGTTTATACAACTATGAACTTTAATCTTTTGAAACAAAATATGTAGAACATAACTAGATAGATTATGTTCTTGATGTTCTTGTTATAACAAGATAAAGATGAAGAATCAAAACTAGAAAGTTTGATCTTGTAACTTAGTAAAGAAAGACAAGTAAGTAAGTAAATAATAACTAGTAACTTACAAGTAATCAACCTTAAACAAGAACAAGTAACAATTTAACAACAAAGAATGATGATGAAGATGGATTGGAAATCGGTTTTGGTTGAAGAAAAAGAAGAGAAATAAAGTTCATACACTTACAAGAACTAGAGAGAGTTTGAGAGAAAATTTGAAATGCTAGTGTGTGTGTATTTTGGAATGAAGACTAGTAAAGAGTAAGTAAGCAAAATGGAAAGGAAATCACACCCTTGGCCTACACCAAGGGCGACGGCCAGCAGCCCATTCAAAGGGGGTGGCTTTAGTTCCTTGGTCACTAGTGTGTAAGGCTTACAAAAGGTGGATAATAAGGGTGTTTACATGGGGATTAAGTGCAACAAGATTCCAATTCTAAGCTAACCATCTAGTTCCAAGTTAAATGATACTTACAAGTTGCAAGAGTGGGCTAATTAATCCATAATATAAGTAGGGTGGGCTTACACAAGTCCATTAACACTAAAAGGCCCAAGTTTGCAAGTAGTTAGCAAGTAATCCAATAAAAGTCCAACTTAAGCCCAAGTAACTAACTAATAGCTTTAGTTAATTAAAATGATTAATAAAATTAATCATGAATGTAAATAATATCTTAAAATATTATGCGTGCAAGTTCCGGGTGTCACAAAGACGTTTCGGGCATTTAAAGTTCAAGTACGGGCAATCAAAGCAACATGTAAATGTAATAACATACATTCGATTAATCACACGTATTAATAATAATAATTATTAATAATTAAACGTTGGAAAAACCAGGGTCGTTACATTACCCACCTGTTAAAGAAAATTTCGTCCTGAAATTTTAAGCTGAGGTAGATGGAGGAGTCGGGAAAAGGTGAGGATACTTTCGCATCATTTGATCCTCTCGCTCCCAAGTAAACTCAGGTCCTCGTTTGGCATTCCATCGTACTCGAACGATCGGAATCTTGTTGCGTTTCAAAGTTTTGATCTCACGATCCATAATCTCAACTGGTTCTTCCACATAGTGGAGTTTGTCGTCAATCGTAAGCTCCTCAAGTGGTATGATAAGTTCAGGTGCAGCAAGACACTTCTTCAAGTTTGACACATGGAAGGTAGGATGAACTGAGCTCAATTGTGCTGGTAGATCTAATCGGTAAGCAACGGGTCCAACACGTTCCAAGATCTCGAAAGGACCAATGTATCGTGGGTTCAACTTTCCACGTTTTCCAAAACGGATCACACCTTTCCAAGGTGCAACCTTCAACATTACACGATCACCAACATTAAATTCAAAGTCCTTACGTTTAAGATCGGCATAACTCTTTTGGCGATCACGGGCAGTCTTAAGTCTAGCTTGAATCTGAGCAATCTTCTCCGTCGTTTCGTGGACTACCTCGGGTCCGGTGATTTGCTTTTCGCCTACTTTGGCCCAACAAATAGGAGATCGGCACTTACGGCCATACAACGCTTCGAAAGGTGCAGCATTAATACTAGAGTGATAACTGTTGTTGTACGAGAATTCGGCGAGTGGCAAATGCCTTTCCCAGGCCTTTCCGAAATCAATGACACATGCACGCAGCATGTCCTCCAAGGTCTGAATCGTTCGTTCGCTTTGCCCGTCAGTCTGAGGATGATAAGCAGTGCTCATGTCGAGACGAGTTCCCATGGCTTCTTGCAAAGAACGCCAAAATCTAGAAGCAAAACGGGGATCGCGATCGGAGATGATCGATAAAGGTACACCATGACGAGATACAACCTCTTTGATGTATAACTGAGCAAGTCTTTCCATTGTATCAGTTTCCTTCATCGCTAGGAAGTGTGCAGATTTGGTAAGGCGGTCAACAATAACCCAAATAGTATCGTATCCGCCCACCGTCTTCGGCAGCTTAGTAATGAAATCCATTGTGATCCTTTCCCACTTCCATTGTGGGATTTCCGGCTGTTGAAGTAACCCAGAAGGTCTCTGATGCTCAGCTTTAACCTTCGAGCAAGTCAAACACTTACCAACATAAGTCGCAACGTCCTTCTTAAGATTCGGCCACCAATACTGTTCTTTAAGATCGTGGTACATCTTACCCGCACCGGGGTGAATCGAATATCTCGATTTGTGTGCTTCATCAAGTATCAGGTTTCGTAGATCTCCATAATAAGGTACCCAAATTCTTCCGGCATAACATCGGAGTCCAGACTCTCTAACCTCGAATCGAGAGACAAGTATGTTCAAATGCTCGTGAGATATGTTCTCCTCCTTGAGAGCCTCAACTTGGGCTACTCTGATCTGGTTGTTGAGGTTCGAATGGATGGTGATGTTCAGAGCCCTAACACGAAGAGGTGCCTTCCTCTCCTTTCGGCTTAAAGCGTCAGCTACAACATTGGCCTTGCCAGGGTGATAACGGAGTTCACAATCGTAGTCGTTGAGCGTCTCGATCCATCGACGCTGTCTCATATTCAGTTGCTTCTGATCGAAGATGTGCTGGAGACTCTTGTGATCGGTGAAGATAGTGCTCTTAGTTCCATACAAATAATGTCTCCACAATTTGAGTGCAAAGACAACGGCTCCAAGTTCAAGATCATGTGTAGTGTAGTTCTGCTCGTGAATCTTTAATTGGCGGGAGGCATAGGCAATAACCTTTGATCGTTGCATCAGTACACAACCAAAACCACTCTTCGATGCATCACAATAAACAACAAAGTCGTCACTGCCTTCAGGAAGTGATATGATAGGTGCGGTGGTTAACTTCTTCTTCAAAGTTTGAAATGCTGATTCGTGTGCGGGTTCCCAAATGAACTTCTTGCCCTTGTGAGTCAGCGCGGTCAAAGGACGCGCAATCAGAGAAAATCCTTCGATAAACCTTCGATAATAACCGGCGAGACCTAGGAATTGGCGAATATGCGTTGGAGTAGTGGGGGTCTCCCACTTGCTGATGGCTTCAATCTTGGCGGGATCAACTTTGATACCCTGGTCGCTCACAACATGACCCAAAAACTGTACTTCCTTCAACCAAAATTCACACTTGGAGAATTTGGCGTAAAGTTGCTCTTGTCTTAAGAGTTCAAGCACTAATCGGAGGTGTTGCTCATGTTCTTCTTCGCTCTTAGAGTAGATGAGGATATCATCTATGAAGACGATAACAAACTTGTCCAAGTAAGGCTTGCAGACACGATTCATGAGGTCCATGAACACGGCAGGTGCATTTGTCAAACCGAATGGCATCACAAGAAACTCATAATGACCATAGCGGGTTCTGAATGCAGTTTTCATCACGTCACTTTCCTTCACCCTCAACTGGTGATAGCCGGATCGCAAATCGATCTTTGAATAAACACTCGATCCTTGTAGTTGATCAAAAAGATCATCAATTCGCTGAAGAGGATACCGATTCTTGATTGTCAATTTGTTGAGCTCACGGTAGTCGATACACATACGAAAGGATCCATCCTTCTTCTTCACAAACAGAACAGGTGCGCCCCAAGGCGAGAAACTTGGTTGGATAAACCCTCGATCTAACAACTCTTGTAGTTGACTCTGTAATTCTTGCATCTCGGAAGGTGCGAGTCTATAAGGTGCGCGAGCTACAGGTGCAGCTCCTGGCACTAAATCTATCTGAAATTCTACGGCTCTCGGCGGTGGTAATCCAGGCAATTCCTCTGGGAAGACATCGGAAAATTCGTTCACAATTCGAACGTCGTTCACGCTCTTCACCTCAGTTTCTACCGCTTTCACATGTGCTAGGACAGCAAAGCGTCCCTTCTTCATAATCTTTTGCGCTTTCACGCAACTAATGAGGTTCAACTTCGAGGTACATCTCTCTCCATAGATAACCAGTGGTTCGCCATCTCCTTGTGGTATGCGAAGTGCTTTATCTCCACATATAACATCGGCCTTTATCTTGCTTAACCAATCCATACCGACGATCACGTCAAAACTTCCCAGTTTGATAGGTATCAAATCAATTTCGAAATCTGCACCAGCTATGTTGATAATAGCTCCACGACTAATATGGTCAACCTTTTCAAGTTTTCCATTGGCGACCTCGACAAGCATACTCTCTTTTAACCGGACTAATGACCAATTAATCTTATCGCAAAAATGTCTACATACATAACTTCTATCCGCACCAGTATCAAACAAGACAGAAGCTAAAAGATTGTTGATTTTAAATATACCTGTCACCAAGTCGGGGTTATCGAGTGCATCCCTTGCATTAACATTAAAAGCTCTAGCACGCGGTGGTCCGCCATCCTTTCGTTTGTTCGGGCACTCGTTTCTGAAATGGCCCGTCTGCCCGCATTCGTAACACTTTTTCGGCCCGTTGGTGTTCGGCCTCCCTGTCATCGTGGTAGTCTTGCAGTCCCTACCGATGTGCCCGCTCTTCTTGCACTTCTCACAAACAGCATTACAATACCTAGTGTGGTGCTTGTAGCACCTCTTGCATTGTGGTAGCGTGCCTTTGTAGTTCGGGTTGGAGTTGTTGTTGTTGGGGTTGGGGTTGTTGTTGTTTTGCCTGAACCCTTCATGTCGCTTCGCCGGGTTTTGATCATAGTTTCTACCCCTGTTGTTGTTATTGTTGTTGTGGTTGTTGTGGTTGTTATCCCATTTCCTCTTTTCGCTACTACCAGCTTCAAACTTAGCCTTCTCCGGCTCATCAATAAGGATCTGATTCATGAGAGTATGCGCCATGCGCATTGCTTCGGGAACATTTGGTGGTTTGGATGAGGTGACATTTCCTTTGATGGACTTAGGAAGTCCCGAGAAGTATTTCTCCATGCGCTTGAATTCGGGGGTGACCATGGTCGGACACATAAGAGCCAACTCCAAAAACCTACGGTTGTAACTGTTAAGGTCGTTCCCTACGGCCTTTAACTGCATAAATTCGATTTCCATCTTCTGAATTTCGGTTCTCGGATAATACTCATCAATCATAGCACACTTAAACTCTTCCCAAGGCGTGGCATACGCCTCATCAATCCCTTTTGCTTGAGCTAACGTGTTCCACCACGTTAGCGCGCCGTCAGATAGCGTGCAAGATGCAAACTTGGTCTTATTATCCTCCGAACAGTTGCTAACTCAGAATACTGATTCAAGTTTTTCAAACCATCTGGTGAGACCAACTGGTCCCTCGGTGCCACTGAAGTTATGCGGTTTGCAGCTCTGGAATTCCTTGTATGTACACCCATTTCGAACGGGTGGGATAACTGGTGGTGGTGGCGGTGGAGCTTGGAGATTTCTTTCTGCTAGGGCTGCAGTGACCCGTTCGCTGATCATGTCCTCAATCTGGGCGGCGGTAGGTGTGGTTCTTCCATTAGCCATGGTATTCTAAACAAAAATTTTGACCCAAGTCAAAATCCAGCATGCAAGTAGTAGTAATATAGTATATAGTGACTAACATGGAATCAAAACATCACATGTTATTAAATAATGCATCTAGGTACAAATACCACAGAATCATCGTACAGCAATGTAAATAGAACATCGTGCAAGAATTAAATAACGCAAAGTTCCATTCATTAATAATAATAAGTTTCATACATCTGAATAAGTTCGTACAATACATATGAAATACATGAAACTATGTCTAGATTACATCATGAAATCTAAATACAAGGTCCTACGGTGAAGGCGGGTGAACTGCTCCTCGAGCCAACTGCTCCTCGAGCTCAGTGATTCGAGCTCGGAGAGTCTCAATCTCCCTCATCAGTTCCTCGTTAGAGGGAGCTGGTGGGGCAGGCGGTGCAGGTGGGGCGGGTGGTGCGGGTGGTGCTGGTGGTGCTGATGTAGATGGTCCGGCTCCGGATGTAGACGGTACGTCCCTAGATGTAAGTGGTGCATATCTGAATCTAGGTGGTACGGTTCCAGGAATAGTCAATACGTAACGGGGAACCTTACGTATCTGTGGGTCGGTAGGGTATGGCACAACTCGTTTACGAGCAGTAACCCTACGTCGATGGCCAAAAGCATCAGTAAAAGCACGACCTCCATTCACCCCTGGAATGACGGTGCCGTCGGAACGGTACCGCTTCTTCGGCGGGGTGGAGGGTGCCTGAATAGGTCTATCAGCAGGATCCTCATCATCGCTGGAGTCGTCTGATGATGAAGAATTGGCGGATGATGAGTCATCCGAATAGTGTGGTGGTGACACTGGTGGCTGAGCTGGTAATCCAAAGCGTCTGAAGGCGGCCAACATCTGTCGGTGTCTGCCTGGAGGAATCACGACTAAACGTCCATCGGGAGTGCGTCGGCAAGGCGTGCGCATGTGGTTACGAAACGGCCCTTCCCCGAACTCCGCGGGGATCTCAATACCACCAATGCGGGGCTGTGACCTCGAGGGTCCGGGAGCGGACACTGGGGCAGGTGCACTAGTACCAGCTCCGGAAGTAGAAGCGCCGGGATCACTAGTGGGTGTCGGGGCCGGTGTATCGGCAGTAGCAGCAGCAGGTGTAGCAGTAGGTAGGGCGACGGGGTCTGAGTCTGTACTGCCCGAAATGCCAGCAGGTGGAACATCCGACATCTGAACAAGGAAAAATAAATTTTCCATGTCAGTATGTCATAAAGCAAGCAAATAATAGGCCAACAGTTTAAATCATGTATAACAGTAACTAGCATGGCAATAACAGTAATTCGTATGAAAGTAGCATGCAATCGAAAGCAAGTAATATCATGCAGTAGTGATATCATGTAGTAGCATACGGCATATAGCAGTAACAGTAAGCAGTAGCATGTAGTAAATTCAGCGGAAACAAGTAAACTAGCAAGTTGTAGATTAGTCCTATTAGTGAATCCTACCCGGGTCGGTCTTAGACTCACTAATGCAACCTAATTCCCTACAACCAATGCTCTGATACCAAATGTGACGCCCCGTACTAAATCATCATGTACGGACCATCATCAACAGGATCATTACAAGGTTAAGTACTATATGCGTTTTCAAAACAGAGTTTGCATTCATTAATAAAAGTGACGTCATAACATACGTCAATTGTTTTACAAATCAAAAGCATGCTTCGCTAAGTAGAAGCAATAAGTAAGTGTACGTGACCCCAATGGTCGTTACATAACATAGTTTCAAAAGTAAATAAGTTTGAATGCAAGATAAGTAGTCATGCGATGACAACTCTAAGCAGCGGGTTCTACAGCACGACTAGTATGATAGCGGAAGCGACTTCAAGCACCTGAGAAATACATGCTTAAAAATGTCAACACAAAGGTTGGTGAGCTATAGTTTAAGTATAACAGTAATGTAAGTAGGCCACGAGATTTCAGTGCTACAACGAGCGTTTCAAAAGTATGTAAAAGTATATGCTTAACCGTGGGCACCCGGTAACTAACTTAACGTTTAATGTACCCCCTTAAAGTGCACTTGGCAAGTGCGTATAACCTCGAAGTATTAAACACTCGTTAAATGCTAGCGCGACTAGCCCGAGTGGGGATGTCAAACCCTATGGATCCATATCTAAGATTCGCGTTCACGGTTCAAAAACCAATGATTAAACGTTACCGAGCTAAAGGGAATGTTTCTGCCGTTATATAACCCACACATATATAAAGTTTAAGTACTCGTGCCTAGTATGTAAAACATAAAATCCGCATGCATTCTCAGTTCCCAAAATAAGTTAAAGTAAAAAGGGAATGCTATAACTCACAATGATAGTAGTAGCGGTAAAGTAGTAGTCGGGAAATGGTGTGCAAGTAACGGTCCAAATGTCCTCAACCTAAGTCAAATAGCACTAAGTCAATAAGTCGTCTCAAAAGGTTTACAAGTATGTAATTAAGGTCATAAGGGTCATCATCAATCATCATTAAACAAAAGGTAACAAGTAAGGTTCGTTTGTGAAAGTCGTTTAAAACAAATGCTGACTTGGATCAGTCACCACGGCCTCTACACAAACCGAACAGAGGTGAGGCCAGTGGCTATGGCTCCGTATATGAGTCGTTTAAGTGTGGTTAAATTTACAGAAGCTAACTCATCTTCGTTTGACCGTGGCAACGGTATATGTGCGAGTAGGTCTGAAATTTTCTGCACAACGTTAAAGGACATAGTGACGAACGGAGGGCCATAAATCCTAAACCGTAACTCGGATGAAGACGAGTCCTAAATGAAAAATTATCTACTCGAAAAGTTCTATCCAAAAATCAAGGTTAGGTCAGCCCAGACCCACGGGTCTGTTCCAGAAATAGCTGAACAGAAACTTTTGGACAGAAACAGTGGGTTTTAGGTGAGTTCCGGTGTCTTGGTGCTTGATGCTCATCATGGTTCTCATCCTTGATGCGTATAGCTTCAAGTGTACAACTCGTTGATGTGTTAACATCATCTTGACCAAGGTTTGTCCATCATAACTCAAGTGCAAGTCTAAGACATGAAGAACAACTCATCTAAGTGTTGTAAGTGTTTTGATGAACCAAAGTTACATCAAAGTCTTAGATTTAGCACACACATGAAATGTAAAAGTAATACAACTAAATTTTGACAATTATAACACAAGTGTGAGTTCTTAAGACATGTAGATCAACTCACTTAAGAGTTGTATGAGGTTTGATGAACCAAAGTTACATCAAAGTCTTAGTTTCAACACTTATATGAACTTTAGAAGTAAAAACAAGTTATAAACTTAAATTATCAACTAGTAAAGTGTATGTAAGCTTTGTAGCTTTTGTTTATGACAAATTAAGAAGACCATAAGCTAGATAACTTAGATCTTCCAAAGGTATTTGAAGTTGTAACTAGTAAGTTACACTTCTATGTTCTTGAAACTTATAAGTTAACTTTTAAGTTCAAGAAAATTATGAGATCAAGACTAACTAGTAGTTCTTGACCAACAAACCAACAAACAAGTAATTTAGGTGCATAAATTAAAGAAACAAGTTAATTAAACAAGTAGTTAGTTCAAGTGTTGCTCATACTTTAAAGATTCAACCAAAGTTGACCTTTAAGTAAAGTAAACTTTAAGTTTACTTCCATGACTTGCAAGTATGATTTTAACAACAAAGAACTCATAATCTTTGAAACAAATAAAGTAGAAAACTAAATAAACAAGAAAATGATTTATAGTTGCTCATACTTTTAAAGATTCAACCAAAGTTGATCTTTAAGTGAAGTAACTTCAAAGTTACTTCAAGAACTACAAGTAATGAGTTTATACAACTATGAACTTTAATCTTTTGAAACAAAATATGTAGAACATAACTAGATAGATTATGTTCTTGATGTTCTTGTTATAACAAGATAAAGATGAAGAATCAAAACTAGAAAGTTTGATCTTGTAACTTAGTAAAGAAAGACAAGTAAGTAAGTAAATAATAACTAGTAACTTACAAGTAATCAACCTTAAACAAGAACAAGTAACAATTTAACAACAAAGAATGATGATGAAGATGGATTGGAAATCGGTTTTGGTTGAAGAAAAAGAAGAGAAATAAAGTTCATACACTTACAAGAACTAGAGAGAGTTTGAGAGAAAATTTGAAATGCTAGTGTGTGTGTATTTTGGAATGAAGACTAGTAAAGAGTAAGTAAGCAAAATGGAAAGGAAATCACACCCTTGGCCTACACCAAGGGCGACGGCCAGCAGCCCATTCAAAGGGGGTGGCTTTAGTTCCTTGGTCACTAGTGTGTAAGGCTTACAAAAGGTGGATAATAAGGGTGTTTACATGGGGATTAAGTGCAACAAGATTCCAATTCTAAGCTAACCATCTAGTTCCAAGTTAAATGATACTTACAAGTTGCAAGAGTGGGCTAATTAATCCATAATATAAGTAGGGTGGGCTTACACAAGTCCATTAACACTAAAAGGCCCAAGTTTGCAAGTAGTTAGCAAGTAATCCAATAAAAGTCCAACTTAAGCCCAAGTAACTAACTAATAGCTTTAGTTAATTAAAATGATTAATAAAATTAATCATGAATGTAAATAATATCTTAAAATATTATTCGTGCAAGTTCCGGGTGTCACAAAGACGTTTCGGGCATTTAAAGTTCAAGTACGGGCAATCAAAGCAACATGTAAATGTAATAACATACATTCGATTAATCACACGTATTAATAATAATAATTATTAATAATTAAACGTTGGAAAAATCAGGGTCGTTACAGAAGTAAAGTCTTCCGAGAGAAAAATACACGCGCTTCTTGATTTAGGTCAGGAAGTTGTCGTCCAGACCAGTTGTAGAGTCTACAAAAAAACCTTGAAAAGTTTTCTCGAAAATCAGCTGGAAATCCACGGACCTCAGCATTAAACAGGGTCGCCAAGTGGTCAGACTTATCCTAACCATGAGAGGATCTGTCTCGTACAATGGGGGGCACCATGCAAATTAGCTTATAAGACTAATGAATCAGATCCCCAGAAAGGATAATCTCCTCAAAGATCAAAAATCAGCTTTTAAGACTGATATTACTCAATCCTTGGGATTGACCTTAAAGATTGAGAATTACAAACTCATGGAATTCGATGATATCTAAACTCGAGCTTGAATGAGAAAATATTTTGATCAAAAGTACAAACCGATTTGTTTTCTGAAAACCCATTTTTAATGCGTTCATTACCATTGAACGTAATATCCTAGGAATTCACCTGAAATTCATTAGGTCACCTGAACCAAATCGGGTGTCAACCGTAAGAACGGTGGTTGCATAGCATGGTCAAAGACATGACCTTGTGCCAGACCGAAAAATTATAGGGTGATCTTTACTATTGCTCCTACAAAGGATAGTAATTGCATCCGACACGATATAGACCATAATTAAAAGCATGTCACGGGACATTGCCTCAACAGTTGCTTGTTCAACGCTTTCCTTTACAATCGGACGGTAGTTTACCGAAAGGTAATATACGGAGCAAGTATACTGGACGTGTTGCTTTCCCAATACAAGGTTAGCAAGTGGGTGACACAAAACCGCAAGTTTTGAGCTAAAATTTTCAAATCTGAAACCCACCAAACTCACAAAAATAATTTACAAACACCGGTGAAGGGTTATTCCGGAAAACTTATCTAGGGTAAAAGCTAGATTAAATTTTCAAAAGATCAAATGTTTTCATAAAGATCCAATTTCCTTAAAGGATCTAAATTTTCATAGTTATGTGGGACTGTAAACCACATCGTTACTACCATTGTTCATACCGCCGTATAAAAATCACTGATGTACAAAGTGTGAAGAATAAAGAAGTGATTCTAGTATTTTTATTTCAAGACTATATTGCTTGAGGACAAGCAACGCTCAAGTGTGAGAATATTTGATAATGCTAAAAACGAACATATATTTCATAGCATTATCCCTCAAGAAATACAAGCTTTTAGTTGCAATTGTTCTATTTACAAGTGATATTCGTTTAAATAATAAAATGTGAAGACAAAAGACAGATTCGACGATTTGAAGACGCAAACGACCAAAAAGCTAAAAAGTACAAAGTACAATCAAAGTGGTTCAAATTATTGATGAGAAACGTCTCAAAATTACAAGAGTACAAGACGCAAAACGCAAAGTACAAGATATTAAATAGTACGCAAGGACGATCGAAAATCCGAAACCGGGACCAGAGTTAACTCTCAACGCTCGACGCAACAGACTAAAAATTACAAGTCAACTATGCACATGAATATAATATAATATATAATTAATTCTTAAAATTATATATATATATATATATATATATATATATATATATATATATATATATATATATATATATATATATATATATATATATATATATATATATATATATATATATTATATTATTTAATAAACCGTCGGCAAATAAAAAACAAAAGATCCTGAGCTGTAAAAAGTGGCCATGCGATCGCATGGCCAGGAAGAAGGTTTTTCATGCAATCGCATGGGAGCAAATGTCTGGCCACATCTATAAATTGTAACGAGTTCTGGCCGAATTTCATATACCATTCATCAATCTCTCTCTCACAATATATATATATATATATATATATATATATATATATATATATATATATATATATATATACATACATACTAGTCAAAGACCCGCGAATTCGCGGGATGTTTTTAAGAGATTTTTTTATATAGAGTATTAAAGTAGAAATAACATGAAATAATAATAATATTTAAATGTAGTACCGTTAGAACATAAATATCAAAATTAAAACAAAATATCTGCTAAAAAAAATAAAATTCTATAGGTATAACTTTTTATTTGTGATTAAACGACTAATCTATGTAGGTCGTAGAGCACGATGCATAATACCATTGATGTTTGTCTTTTAGTGAGTAGTTTTTGATATATATTTTTTCAAAGTAGAAATACATAATGCAAAGTTCTTCACAAATTCAAGCGAGTACATCAATCATGGCAATAGGCTTGTAACATTTTTGCAACAGAAAGATGTTAGTAATTTCACCATCTATATTGCAATTCTTATTAGAAATTTCCATGGGTCTTTTCTTCCTCTCCATCACTAAAATGACACTATTATACCAGTGTTGCAAAAGTCGGCCATCTTGGCCTGAATATCGACCGACGCGTCGTTTTTTAGGCATGGTCGATACGTCGTTGCTAAAAAGTCGGTCAAAGGTAAAAAGTCGACCAAAGTCTGAAAAAGTCGGTTAAATTCGGAAAAAGTCAGTCAGAGTCGGTCAACGTCGGTCAACTTTTTCTTTTTCTTTTTTAATATTCTTAATAATTGTTAATTGTTCATGTTTATTGTAAATATAGTTTATATTTTAAGTTTCGATCTATATAATATTATATATAAATATTTAATAAAACTATTTTAAAAAGTCGACGTTAGTCAACGCCCGTTGCGTCACCGTTGCATCCCCATTGTGTCCCCGTTGCATCCGACGCGTTATTTTTTAGACATGGCCGGTGTGTCCCCGACTCGCGTTTTTTACAACCTTGATTATACCACATGAAAATCACTAAATGGCAAGGCCTATAAATACTAGCATAACACATCCATAAAAAACATTGGCAAGGCTAGTAAAGAAGGCATAATTATGAATAGGTCATAATGTAACAACAAAAAATTACATGACAACATCCATTAAAATGCAACAGGTTTTTGATTGAGATCATAATAAAAATGCAACCGTTGTTATAACGATACCTCGTTAAAACTTATGATTAACCCAATTTTCATGTTCATGATTATGCTTTTAGGTCCTGAAAGCAAACAAATTAGAGTCTATGTTAATAGCCTTTCAAAGTAAGATTGGGAATAAGAATTAATTACGATAATAACATATACTACGAAAGTCAACTAAATTAGAGTTTATGTTCTGAAACTGTTATGGTTGAAGAATTGAGGGAAACTTAAACCAGATGATCCATTAACAGTTCCAAACAAAGCTGATAACATAATGGCAATTCCCTATCAACAAAAAACAATATCTATAATTAGAAAATTCAAGTATGCAACGGTTTCCATTATTCGCATGCCGTTTTCAACCTCATACTTGTATATGTAAACAAAAGTGTTAAAATAATGGGAATTACCTGCCGAACGATACCACGACACATAATAGATGGAGGTACGAATTCGCACTCGCATATCGCAATGGACAGCAGAACAACAAAATTTTCAAATATCGAATTCCCCGAATGTATCATATGAGCCACATACTGCATAAAATTAAAATAATCAAATTCTTAAATTTAATACAAAACATATTTATCAACGCATTTGAACTAAACATGAAAAATGAAACTATTTTGTGAGTGATACTTAAACATTACCCATGAGAATACAACTACAATAATGAGTTGAGGCAGCCTATTTCTATGAATCTGGACACCTACATAATATATTCAGGTTCAAGTACACACACTCTTGAGAATATCTGTTAACAAAACCAAATCCAAGGTTGTAAAACAAAAATTATGAGAAACATATAGGATTAATCGGAAGCTTTCATGGATTCATTCACGACTGACATTCAGATGATCAGTAGATGATCTAACCATTCAGAAGAAATACCGAACACGTTCATTTCAAAGTAGCTCTTTAAGATTCAAACATCAAAAACACTAAAAAATAAATAAATTACGACAACAATTCCAAGAAACACTGGCTTAGTATGCAACTAAAAGATTGAATACACATCAACTGAAGCATACCTTCATAATTAAATACCCCAACATTATCATCACAGAGATAACGACACATTTGAGCATTTGTTAACAGATAACTGCATCAAAGAGCCGATACATATTAATGACATTTTAAAAAATGCTAGATGCAAGAGATCACTATCCAATTACAACATCAACCATAAAGTACCAAAAATAACAGTAGGATTTACATTACCTTCCGTGGAAGAACTATTAGCAATTAGAGACCCAGAACCCATCACTTCCATTTAAAAAAATTATTACACAAAACATGTAAATTTATACATATAGGACATATATATTTTTTAAAATTAAAAGGTGGGAAAAAGGCTGGAGGAGCAAGTTGGCAGATGAGTTTCGATTTTAATTGATACTGTATATAACTTTGATTTAGGAGAAATGAGTAAATAACTTCCACTTATTTTGGTCGGTTACGTTTTGATTTAAAAAATTGAAGGCCTTGCAGTATTAATGGATAGAATAGACTGATTTGACCAAATCAAATGACTTATTATGAAATTGATTATGAGCGATGATGACGGTGTTTAGTTGAAGAAGATAATTGGAGAAGATAATTGTGGCGATATATGCGATAATTAGAATTGGGGGATTTTGACTCTTCGAATATCAGTTTCCAAAATAAGTGCAGTCAAGGTAATAATTAAGTGCCTTTAAATTAAATTTTAAATTTATATTATAACCCATAACATTAAAATTCCGAATTTTATGTCTAATTTTAAAATTGTATTAATATTAATTAATAAAGAGATTGCGTCAAAAAAATTTGAATTTGAATATTAATTTGAATTTTGAATTATGATATATAAACGTAATTTTATGTTATAATTAGGGTATTGATGTCTTTGTCATTGAATTTGAAAAATCAATTAGATAATAATGTTTTCGAGATTGAAATCAATGGTTGGATTTAATTTGTCTTTCAAAACGGATGGTCAAGATTGAAATTTTCAAATAAATATTACATAATTTTGCTTCTCTTTTAATAAGAAGAGCGAGGGATATATATATATATATATATATATATATATATATATATATATATATATATATATATATATATATATATATATATATATATATATATATATATATATATATATATATACATTAATTTTAATTTTAATTTTAATTTAAGATTAATAATAATAATAAGGGTATAAGGGTATATTAGCGAATGTTGTAAGTGTGTAGTCGAAATTCTGTCCGTTTAACGCTACGCTATTATTAATCATTTTAAGTTATGTTCAACCTTTTTAAATTAATGTCTCGTACCTAAGTTATTATTATGCTTATTTAAATTGAAGTAATCGTGATGTTGGGCTAAAATATTAAGAAGGGGTAATTGGCTTTGGACCATAATTGGGGTTTGGACAAAAGAACGACACTTGTGAAAATTAGACTATGGGCTATTAATGGGCTTTATATTTGTTTAATTGAATGATAGTTCGCTAATTTAATATAAAGATTTACAATTGGATGTAATTATAAATAACCACATACACTCGATCGGACACGATGGGCAGGATATTTATAAGTACTAATAATCGTTCATTTAATGGGACATGGGAATGGATTAATAGTTAATGGACTTATTAAAACAGGGGTGAATTACATACAAAAAAAATTGGTGAAATTATAGTTTAAATCCCCAATTAGTTGGAATATTTGACTTCGAATATAAGAATAATTTGACGAAGACACTCGCACTTTATATTTATGACTGATGGACTGTTATGGACAAAAACCAGATGGACATATCGAATAATCCAGGACAAAGGACAATTAACCCATGGTAATAAATTAAAATCAACACGTCAAACATCATGATTACGGAAGTTTAAATAAGCATAATTCCTTTATTTCATATTGCATCGCACTTTTATTTACTGTCATTTTATTTATCGTACTTTTAATTATCGCAATTTTATTTATCATCAATTTATTTATCGCACTTTTAATTATCGCTATTTACTTATTGTTATTTACTTTACGCTTTAAATTAAGTTATATTTATTTTTAATATTTTACATTAGATTTTAACTGCGACTTAAGTTTTAAAATCGACAAACCGGTCATTAAACGGTAAAAACCCCCTTTTATAATAATAATACTACTTATATTTATATATTTATTTATACAAATATAGTTTTTAAAAATATAGCGTTAAACTTAGCTAGATCCCTGTGGAACGAACCGGACTTACTAAAAACTACACTACTGTACGATTAGGTACACTGCCTATAAGTGTTGTAGGAAAGTTTAGGTATATCCACTCTATAAATAAATAAATAACTTGTGTAAAATTGTATCGTATTTAATAGTATTTCGTAGTAAAAATATAGCTATTTCGTATACACCCCTACGCACATCAACCGCATATAGAGTGTCTATGGTTATTCCAAATAATATATATAGATGAGTCGATATTATATGTCAAAACATTGTATACGTGTCCCGATGTTTAAAATGCGTAAATATCAGTATTTAAATGACGATAAATAAAGTGCGTAAAATAAATAACAGAAATTAAATGGCGATAAATAAAATTGCGAGAATTAAAATTGCGATAAATAAATGTAATAAGGAATCAACAGTTAGCTAGGAACAGTTAGCTAGGATTTTGTTAGCGTGGATTCTTAACAAAATTTCTCATAGTAAATTTGTTTGTTTCTAATAAATTTTATTTTGTCAAATGTTTTCTTCATTATGCCATTTGTTGGATTCTGATAGGTCAAAATCCAAATATAAAATTGAATGAAAATGGTTATTCTGTAGTGAGCGGATTCGTATATCTGTGGATGTAAGTAGGATAGTAAATGACTGTTGAATCAGATTTGAAGAATGTACAGTGTAACTTATTAATGTGAAATTTAAATATTTCTCGGGTATTACCTAACCTTTAAAATATTTTCACCATTAACAGTTTGTACAAAAGAATTTTTTACTTACAATCTTTATGAAAATATATATACATATATATTTTCTTCAGGTGTAATCATAGATTTAACGAGTTAATATTATTTAAAACTCATCTGATTTATAGTTAGAACTAGAGTACATAATCTCTAAAACATTAGAGATTACATAATCATCATGTCGAACGAAGATAAATGATGTAGAACGTCATGTAGAACGATGATTATACTCGAGGTACAGAATGAGATGTTGAGGCGTGTGTTATTGGTGGTACTGGTGTCGATACTAGTGGTACTATTAGTGCTGGTGATGTTGCTGATGCTAGTAAATTTTGCACCATATTCTCCAAATTGATTACTCGAGCGCGAAGCTCGTTGACTTCTTCCGTTATTCCGGGATGATTATCGGTCGGAATGAGCGGATGAATAAGGTTTAGAATTGTGGATAGAATATAATTGTGTCAAGCTACTCGGGAAATGAGGCAGAAAATGGTGTTTCGGATAGGCTCACCAGTAAGTGCTTCAGGTTCTTCGCCAAGAGGAAAATGTGGTGGATGAAAGGGATCGCCTTCTTCTTGTCTCCAATGATTAAGTAGACTACGAACCCATCCCCAATTCATCCAGAATAGATGATGGCTGATTGGTTGATTCATTCCGGTGACGTTGCTTTTGGAGCTTAGGTGAAACTCCATGTCGGAATAGCTGTCGGAATCCGAAGAACTTAAACTAGTGGCGAGTTCCATTTCGTACGATTGAATAAAGAATTTTTTTTCGATATGAAATGATTTTTGAATACTGGATGATATTCTAATTACATAGAATACCTATACATAGTACAAAAGATCCCGTAGATTACGGAGGGAATTAAGGAAACGTATCAGATAAAGTCTACAGTAACAGATACGCTAAGATATGGATTAGCAGATACGCTAAAATATGAATTTGTCTATACACTATTCATGCAATCAATGCAGTAAGATGTGTCTAGACTAAGAATGATAAGCAAATGATTCCCTAAGAATGATAAGCAGGTAATTTTCGACACGAAATGATAAGCAGAACTTTTGACATGCAGACACGATCGAAGTCCAGACCCACTAATGCATCTAAACAACTATCAGTTAGACACACTAATGCAAGACCTGGTTCGCTAAGACCACCGCTCTGATACCAACTGAAATGACCCGTCCTAATCTATCTGGACGAATACATTACATTTGGTTACATCGCGAGGTACTTGACCTCTATATGATACATTTTACAAACATTGCATTCGTTTTTAAAAGACAAACTTTCATTTCATCGAAAGTTGATGGCATGCATACCATTTCACAATATATCCAACTATAATTGACTTAATAATAATCTTGATAAACTCAACGACTCGAATGCAACGTCTTTTGAAATATGTCATGAATGACTCCAAGTAATATCTCTAAAATGACCAAATGCACAGCGGAAGATTTCTTCCATACCTGAGAATAAACATGCTTTAAAGTGCCAACCAAAAGGTTGGTGGGTTCATTAGTTTATCATAAATAATCATTTCATAATTTTAATAGACCACAAGATTTTCATTTCCATTTATAAACATCCCATACATAGAGATAAAAATAATTCATATGGATTGAACACCTGGTAATCGACCTTAACAAGATGCATATAGAATATTCCCATCATTCCGAGACAACTTCGGACATGATAAATTCGCCATCATTCGGGGACAACTTCGGACATGATAAATTCGCCATCATTCCGGACATGATAAATTCGCCATCATTCCGGGACAACTTCGGACATGATAAAAAGGGCATATTCAATTTTGATAATTCAACCATAGAATGTAGTTTCGATTACTTGTGTCTATTTCGTAAAACAGTTATAAAAGTAGCGCATGTATTCTGAGTCCCAAAAATATATATTGCAAAAGCATTTAAAAAGGGAGGAAATGAAACTCACAATACTGTATTTTGTAGTAAAAATACATATGACGTCATTTAATAAGTGTAGGGTTGGCCTTGGATTCACGAACCTATATCATTCATATATGTATTAAAACATATACTCGTAATCGAACAATCATAACTTTATATATTATGTAATTAATTTGTATATATATATATATATATATATATATATATATATATATATATATATTAAAAATACTTAATTTGTTATATATGGATATTTATATAAAGATTGTTAATCTAATTAATTTATACTTATATGTAATATACTTATAAGTATATTTTTATATAGTTAATAATATTTAATATAAATAAAAGTTGTATTTAATTATATTGATAATAACATTACTACTAATGATATTCATATTAATAATATTTTTGTTAATAATAATAATAATAATAATAATAATAATAGTACTAAAAATGGTACTAATGCTAATATTAATGAAAATAATAATAAATTGTGTTATTTTCATAATAACACTAATTATAATAATCATAATCATAATAATAATACTTGTATCAATATTAATCATATTAATAATACTAATACTACTTAATAATAATACTAGTAATGATAATAATTTTAGTAATAAAAATAATAATATCATCATTGTAATTGTATTTACGATAATAATCATGAATGGTAATTATTACTTTTATTTGTAAAAATAGTACTACTAATAACTATAACACTAGTAATAACAATAATAACAATAATAATAATAATAATAATAATAATAATAATAATAATAATAATAATAATAATAATAATAGTAATAATAATAATAATAATAATAATAATAATAATAATAATAATGAAATGATAATAATCATAATAAGACTTATAATCATAATAATAACAATTATGTTATTAATCTTAGTATATATATATAATTGATTTTTAATTACTAACAATAGCAATGAAAATAACAATAATTATAATAATAATAATAATAATTATAATAATAATAATTATAATAATTATAATAACAATAACAATAACAATAACAATAACAATAATAATAATAATAATAATAATAATAATAATAATAATAATAATAATAATAATAATAATAATAATAATAATAATAATAATAATAATAATAATAATAATAATAATAATAATAATAATAATAATAATAATTTGTAAAATTGAAAAACTACCTCACAAGCTTTTTAAAAAAAAAATTGCTGTCCACGCCCAGGCTCGAACCCGAGAACTCTCATAAACACATAACACTCCTTAACCATAGAACCATATCTATTTTTCCTGAATTAATACGGATTTAATTCCCCTTAACCCATTTCTTTTTCTATTTATTTTTCTTCTTCTTCCATTCAAACTCGACCCAAGTTCAAACCAACGTATTAACAAGCTTTGAAGTTCGATTTATATCAGAAATTGAAACATAAACGTCCTTTAATGAGTGACTGAATTAATTTAAAACAAAAAAAATAAAAAAAAATCGAGCTGTTTAAAGAAAAGAAAACGATGAACTCAAAATCAAACTCGAATCTAGAGGCTGTTAGAGAGCACGATTTCAACATGAAAGAGGTGCTAAATCATATTTAGAAACTTTCTGGATAATCAATTTAACTTAAAACACTAAAACACGTTCGAATTTTGTGATGAACAATCCGTTTGACTTTTTGAAAATAAACTTTGATTCCAAAATTAAAGTTTGATATAAAGAATTGGGATATGAAGCTTTGTAGGTAGTTCGATTGAGAGCTTTATAACCTAACTGCAATAAAGGATTTTGAAATTAAACTCAAATTCGATGTTTTTGAAAAATTTGTTAGGAACAGAGGTATATACTGAGTGTTCTTTCTTTTATGTTTATTTCAATTGATAAAAACAGTTGTAGTTGATAATTGATAAGGTAATTCAATTCGTTTTGCTTAACAACAGAATGTGATGGAATTAAATAGGATTTGAAAGTCGACAGGTTAACTTATCAGGTACAGAATTAAAATAAAAAAAATGAGTGGGATTGTTAACAGAAATTGTTTGTATTCACTTGGAAGGAATTGACTTGTTAAATTCAACAGACATGAAGGATAATCAAACAGATGATATGATGTTGATGGAAAGCAAATACGATACATTTATTATTTTTATACTTAATTAAAACTAATAATTAATATTTGTATTAATAATAATAATATTGATATTTATAAATAATAATAATACTGAAATATTATAAATAATAATAAGATAATAATAATTATTTTTATACTTAATGATCTGATGTTAATAGAAAGCAAATACGATACCTTTATTATTTTTATACTTAATTAAAACTAATAATTAATATTTGTATTAATAATAAGAATATTGAAATTTATAAATAATAATAATACTGAAATATTATTAATAATAATAAGATAATAATACTGTTAATAATTATTGTCATAAAATAATACTTAAGATTATGATATTAATAGTTATCATAATGTTTAAAATGATTTTATTAATGATAATATTAAATAATTGCATATTCTTATAATAATAATAATACTGATTATAATAATACAAATATTAATAATAATAATAATAATAATAATAATAATAATAATAATAATAATAATAATAATAATAGTAATAATAATACTATATCAATTTATATATTTCAAACTTCATATCTATATATTATATATTATAATAGTACAAATAATAATATTAATATTAATAAATAATAATGAGAGTAATAGTAATAATATTGATATAATACTATATCTAAACTTGTAATTATATATTATTAATTATGTAATATTTAATAATCATATAATATATTATATAATAACTTTTATTGAATATTTATTATTTATAAATTTTATATATTATAATATACATATAATAATAATTATACATAGAAATTATATTATATATAGATTCATTTTTAATTACATTTAATTATTTTGTATCTTATTTTACATATTTAAATCTAATGTTTAAATTATATTTTATAATATCAAATTATTATATATACCTACATTTATATATATATATATATATATATATATATATATATATATATATATATACAAACAAACGTATAAAACGTCGATTTACTTAACTTGTCGATATTCATCTTCTAAGTTTTCTACCTTTCATAATTTCACCTTTACATTAAATAATATGAAAGTTAAATAGTTACCTTATTAAAAATCACGAGTTAATTGTTGTAAAGTATATATTGAAATCAAACAGGAATCTCCACTAACTTTTATCTAGTTACTGTTAATTGACACATTTGTTCTTACTTGCAATTCACTTTACCAATTATTCTGAATACCATTAAGAGGGAAAGATTTCTCAAATCAATGTGGACCTCACAACAGAGACCTTAATCATATTACCATGTATCTGATAATTCAGTCTCTTGATATTATCTTTTAATTCTGTCAACAAATATATTAAATATATATTGAAACGAATACGTTCAGGTAAAGTATTATACATCTAATACTTTGTTAACATTTTTAATTAATATAACTATATCTTATATATATACATATTTATATACACATAAATGTTCGTGAATCGTCGAGCACAGTCAAAAGGGTAATTGATTACATGAACACAGTTCAAAGTTTTTGATATTTCAAATTACAGACTTTGCTTATCGTGTCAGAAACATATAAAGATCAAGTTTAAATTTGGTCAGGAATTTCCGGGTTGTCACAATCGTCACAAAGCGCACTCATACTATCACTTTATAAATTATCAACTCATAAATTATTATTTCACTTTTAATTTCAATCAATTATATATAATTTTAAATATCATATAAAATAACACAAGTTACCCATTCATCTAGGTCACTTTATTATTATTATTTCAACTACTAGAACGTATCATTTAATTATTTATTTTTTATTTTTTTGTATAAACGATCAAAATTTTCAAACTCAATCAATCATTGCCTGTCACGACACGTAAGAACCATCCTCGTGCCACCACCAAGCACACCGAAAAAATTACCCTAAAATATGTTGCGCTATGACGTGATGTTTTCGATTTTCAGACAATCACATTACAAATTGTCCATACTTTGTTCAAAATTTTCTCTATTTTAAATATGTAATTAAATTTTTTTCTATTATTTGTATGTTTGTATTTCTTTTTGTAGTTAAACCCAAAAGAATATCCACTTTTAATATCAACAAACTAAGTGAGATATCAGTGAGAAAACTAATATTTAATTTAAATAAATAATAATTAGTAATCTAGTATATAAATTTTACTAAATTTCAAAAAAAATTAAAACGAACATGAGAGATGAGATATATTAGAAACGATTGTTATGGGCTCGCGTTGCTTCGGGAGATGATTTCATAATTATAGTATACATATCGACAATTGTTACAAATTCTTAATAAAATGAAAAATTGAAATATACATGTATACTATAACAAATTTATAAATAAACTATTCAAATAATAACAATACAAAAATGTAATAAATAATAATAATAATAATAATAATAATAATAATAATAATAATAATAATAATAATAATAATGAAAATGACAATGACAATGACAATGACAATGACAATGACAATGACAATGACAATGACAATGACAATGACGATGACGATGAAAACGACGACGACAACGACGACGACAACGACGACGACAACGATGACAAAAATGACAACAACAACAACAACAACGACAACAACAACATTAACAACAACATTAATGACAACAACAATGACAACGATAACAACGACAACGATAACGACAACAACAACAACAACAACAACAACAACAACAACAACAACAACAACAACAAAAACAATAATAATAATAATAATAATAATAATAATAATAATAATAATAATAATAATAATAATAATAATAATAATAGTTTAAGGAGCTAACGTAATATTGTTTAAAAGTATGAGGGAGTAAAATGTATAGTATAAATAAAGAGAAAAAAGCAAAATAAAAAAGTTGTTAATTAAAAAAAAATAAAAAAAAATACTTTGCATTGGGGTTGGGGTTACGGTGTGTTTGGCTACCTCTTAATGAAATGGTTAAGCGCTTAATGCTGAACCATTAAATATTCAGCATGTTTGTTTCTGACATCTGAATGACATATGATGCTGAATGGTTCAGCATTCAGTGATGAGTAATTCAGAGCTGAAACACTCTCTTAATCATTAACCATCTATATTTTCCGTTATATCTTCTTCAAATAATACACAGAACACTTAACAAACATGTACGTTGAATTTCTTATTCATGTAACACACTAATAATGTAATTTTATCCAATTCATATTGTTCATTCAAAATGACTATTAATGGCTTATTTTCATTCAAAACTAAATTTATTTAGAGACTTTACACCATTCAGCGTTAAATCTTTCAGTTTTATGAAACGTCATGTAATATAAACATATTTATAGCTCCAAAGGTCTAGTAAGCCCAACTCTACATTTTAGAACACTGGGAGTGGTGACTGATGTCACTTGGCATGTCAGGCCTGACTTGCTGAGTCAGAAAAAGTAGGGAGTGGTGACCTATGTCAGTTGGGCATGTCAGTTTATATTTTTATTATTATTTTAATTATTTTAAATATAACATAAATTGATAAAATTATAAAAATTAACATAAATGGAAACAACTTCCATTAAAAATAAAAAAACATTACATTTGCTAAAAATTAAAAAACATACGATTCCTAAAAATTAAAAAAAAAAATACGTTATCGCGATTAAAAAGTTACAATTCGTTAACTATTTCATCATCGCGATTATGCCATAGATGCGAAACAAGAGTATGTCAAAGATACTCATGCTCGTGTTTGTCACGCAGCTTTTTTGTCTTCTCGACATATACATCACACCTTTTGTACCAAGTTGATCCTTGTAGGTTGTTGACAGGCAAGTAGTAAGATTTATTTTCAGCGATGTTAAAACAGTTGTCTTCAATTATCATGTTGTGCAATATGATGCAAACATACATGATTCTTTTGATTGCATTTACGCTATATGCCCGAGCAGGTTGTCTTAAAATACCCCAACGACCTTGCAAAATTCTAAATGTCCTCTCAACGTTTTTACGAGCTGCAAATTGTTTCTTTGTAAAGTATTTCCTTTTTGCATCAACAACACTTGAGAATCCCTTAACGAAAGAAGCCCACGAAGGGTAAATCCCATCGGCAAGATAGTAGCCTCGATCAAAATCAACGTCCCCAATTTCGTATGAAACTTGAGGAACCGTTGTAACGACCCGCCAAAATCGCCATTGACGGCGCCGTCATTGTAAGGACCCGTCCTAATCCATAAGAACGAATACAATAACATATGAATACATTCCGAGGTATTTGACCTCTAAATGATACATTTTACAAACATTGCATTCGTTTTTAAACGACAAACTTTCATTCCATCGAAAGTTAAACAGGCATGCATACCATTTCCTAATATATCAAACTATCAATGACTTCTTATCAATCTTGATGAACTTAATGATTCGAATGCAATGTCTTTTGAAATATGCCATGAATGACTCCAAGTAATATCTTTAAAATGAGCAAATGCACAGCGGAAGATTTCTTTCATACCTGAGAATAAACATGCTTTAAAGTGTCAACTAAAAGGTTGGTGAGTTCATAGGTTTATCATAATCATTAATTTCCATAATTTTAATAGACCACAAGATTTTCATATTTATAAGCAGAACCTCTCGTCTGCATAAAGATAAAATCATTCATATGGTGAACACCTGGTAACCGACATTAACTTTAATGCATAGAATACCCCCATTCAAGTTATGGATGGCTTTAGTACTTTGAAGTTTATATTGTACAGATGAGAAGCATGCATTATAAGGGTGTGGAGACCTTTTGTGACGACCCGAGAATTTCCAACCAAATTTAAACTTAATCTTTATATGTTTCCGACACGATAAGCATAGTCTGTAATGTTGAGTCACAAAAATTTTGAACTGTTTCATATATTCGTTTGACTTTCGACCATTCCCGACGATTCACGAACAACTATTTGTAAATAGATAACATATATATTTAAATACGTATTTATAATTTGAAATATAATTCGGAATATTATATAATTTAATTATGAGAATTTATCTTGTAAAATAAATAAAATGCGATGTAATGGAAACTATATTTAATTATATATAGATATATATAAATATGTATATAAATATTACTTGTAAATATATAAAGTTATATTAAATCTATTTGTTTAAAAATATATAATATATATTTATGTGATAAAACTTGTTATTTAAAACTGATTATATTTAGAGAGAAAGTAAATGGAAAATGAATGATCTCGAGCTTAATTAGTAAACGTCAGTAACACTCAGTTGATGTTTTGTTAGTTTTAATATAGATATTGTACATGTCCATGAAGGATTGAAATAAAAGTTGAACTGTAAATTGATTACGAAGATTTTAGATTTGTCAAAAATATTTTTACCCTTTTAAGATTAAATATTAGCACTCTGTACATATAAATTGGAACAGAAAATAAATAATTATTGAACCTTTTTGAGTAGGTTTCAAACAGTTAATGAGTGAAATAATTAAATATATTTAATCTAAAAATTTAGGATTTTTAGGAACACTTTTATATCCCAACTGTTTAACAATGGACACGATATACCACTAGGGGAAAATAGTGTCGGTAGTAACATTCCAAAATCTCTGGTGGCTAACTATTCCATTTACTAATTGGGAAATAATTGATATACTGTTTTGAGCAATGATTGTTTCACTTCAACTCTATTATAATTCATATATATATTTATATGCATATGGGAGATACTTATTTTATAACTCTTTTCCTCCTCTCTTTTACAATAGACCGCCTCCATAATCACACTCCATTGGTAACATCTCTTGCTCGTTCTTTTTCTGTCTCAATTTCGTTACTCAGCCACCATCATCACAGGTTGGTTTTTCTTTTAATATTTATGATCGAGCCAAAACAATTCTACCACCTTTGAACACCTCCTAAACTCGTTATTATTCTTCTCTCTTTTGTTGTCTTCGATTTAATGAACAACCATCATCAAAACTCTCATGACCCAAGCTCATCAACCATCACCCTCACCCATCAGGAACGCAACCACCACTTGTTGATCCTACAAACCATCAACAACTCGATATATATGCTACTACTACTCTAGAACTTCTATTTCGGTTTCCATTATGAACGACCCAAACAACCACTAACAAATTGTCTTTAAGTCATCCAAATTGCTACTCGATTCTTGTTCTGTTCTGTCCAAAACAACCCAAAACGAAATCATCTTGTTTGCTACCGCAGTCGACGAACACCACCACCACACTATTCATCATCTTCTTCACACTATCATCTAACAACCTACCATCATATCTTCTATTTTTCTGTTTACAACCCAGGCTTTGCATACACGTATCCATCTTCTCTCTCTCTCTCCATTTTCTTTCTCTTTTCTCTTTCTTCTTCTTTCTGTTGGAATTGAGAACCCAAAATACCGTGAACAACGATGCTATGTTCCTAATTAATGCTATTGCTCCTGCTGTACTGGCTAATGCTGTCTGCCATATCTTCTTCTGTATCTATGCGTCGGATCACAGGTCCAAAAACCATCGAAGGGTTTAACTATTATTTTATTTATGTACTCGAATTAAATTGCTACTGTTTATTTTTTTGTTCGACACCCAAAGCTCACCTAACCTCCACCAATCACCACCACCGTAGACCTCTTGCAGCTACAGTTATTAACTGATGTTTCTGTTAAGATTTAAACGAAGAACGATGTTGATGATGTACGATTATGATAATACAGTAAACATTAATGAGTAAAGAATATAGATGATGATGTAATTCGACATGATGATGATGAGATAAAGATGATGATGCGGTTGTTTTTTGTATTCCCAGTCGAACCACAGAACCCACAAACCTATCGTTTTAATTATTTAAAACATGTTTGGGCTTAGTAGATTTAATTACCTACACAAATTGGACTTGTAGATTTGGGCTCTTTCCTCACTTAAATGGGCCCTTAAATTGCTTGTGGACCTGATCTGAAGAACGAGTATAGCTGATTAAGTGTCGAATTAAAATAGAAAAGTAAGGATGGAGGGATGGTTAGGAGTGTTGTGGTATGAGCAGGAGGTCACGGGTTCGAGTCTTGTATGCGACAATTCCTTTTTAGGATGCTTTTAGAAAGGGTATACATATTTCATAATTATGTTATAATTATAATTATTATTATTATTATAATTATTATTATTATTATTATTATTATTATTATTATTATTATTATTATTATTATTATTATTATTATTATTATTATTATTGTTATTGCTAGGTTATTTATTATTATTAAGAAAATTATATCATAATTATTAGCATTATCATTAAACATTATTAGTATTATTATTACAAACATTATTATTATTAGTATTATCTTTATCATTAACATTAAAATTATCATTATTATTATTATTATTAGAATTACCACAATTTTTATCATAATTAGTATTATTTTTTTATCATTATTATTATATTATTATCACTATTAATATATCAAATGAAGATTTTCTATACAAAAATATATTATGACATAAAATCTAATCATATTAATAATTTTGTAATAAATATTAATTAGCTATATAAAGATAAATATATCTAACCAAGTTATTAATAATAAAACACATGATATAAAATAACAAATAATTTCATTAATAATATATATATTTGTTCGATTTCCATTACATGTATTAATATACATGATTGAATAATAGGTTCGTGAATCAGAGGTCAACCCTACACTTGTTAAATGACGTCATATGTATTTTTACTACAAAATATAGTATGGTGAGTTTCATTTGATCCCTTTTACTCTTTACATTTTTGGGCTGAGAATACATGCAAATGCTTTATTAACTGTTTTACAATATTTATATGTGTGAGTTTCATTTGATCCCTTTTACTCTTTACATTTTTGGGCTGAGAATACATGCAAATGCTTTATTAACTGTTTTACAATATTTATATGTGTGAGTTTTATTTACTCCCTTTTACTCTTTACGTTTTTGGGGCTGAGAATATATGCAAATGCTTTAGTAACTGTTTTACAATAATTATATGTGTGAGTTTCATTACTTCCTTTTTAAATGCTTTTGCAATATATATTTTTGGGACTGAGAATACATGCGCTCCTTTTATAAATGTTTTACGAAATAGACACAAGTAATCGAAACTACATTATATGGTTGAATGATCGAAATCGAATATGCCTCTTTTTATTAAGTCGGGTAATCTAAGAATTAGGGAACAGACACCCTAATTGACGCGAACTCTAAAGATAGATCTATCGAGCCCAACAAGCCCCATCCAAAGTACCGGATGCTTTAGTACTTCAAAATTTATATCATGTCTGAAGGAGGATCCCGGAATGATGGGGATATTCTTATATGCATATTGTAAATGTCGGTTACCAGGTGTTCAATCCATATGAATGATATTTTTGTCTCTATGCATGGGACGTATATTTATGAGAAATGGAAATATGAAATCTTGTGGTCTATTAAAATTATGAAATGATTATTTATGTTAAACTAATGAACTCACCAACCTTTTGGTTGACACTTTAAAGCATGTTTATTCTCAGGTACGAAAGAAATCTTCCGCTGTGCATTAATTCATATTAGAGACATTACTTGGAGTCATTCATGGCATATTTCAAAAGACGTTGCATTCGAGTCATTGAGTTCATCAACATTATTATTAAGTCAATTATAGTTGGATATATTATGAAATGGTATGCCTGCTGTCAACTTTTGATGTAATGAAAGTTTATCTTTTCAAAAACGAATGAAATGTTTGTAAAATGTATCATATAGGGGTCAAGTACCTCGCGATGTAATCAACTGTTGTAAATCGTTTATAATCGATTTGGACTTCATCTGGATGGATTAGGACGGGTCTTCATAGTTGGTATCAGAGCGGTGGTCTTAGCGAACCATGTCTGCATTAGTGTGTCTAACTGATAAGTCGTTAGGATGCATTAGTGAGTCTGGACTTCGACCGTGTCTGCATGTCAAAAGTTTTGCTTATCATTTCGTGTCAAAAATTACTTGTTTATCATCCTTAAAGTCTAGACACATCTTATTGCCGCTATTGCATAGACAGTGTATAGATAAATTCATATCTTAGCATATCTGTTGTTGTTACCTTTGCCTGACAGCTTCCGTAGATTCCTCCGTAACTTATGGGATTTTAGTATTATATATGCATATGTAAATTATGTATTGCAAGGTACTAATCTACATCCTATAATCTATTTCTTATCGAAAATTCTTCATCTGATTGTACGGGATGAATCCTTCAACCAGTTCGTGTCCCTCGAATTTCGATAGTTATTCCGACAGCTATTCCGACGTGGACGTTCACCTAAGCTCTGAAAGCAGCGTCACCAGAATGAATCAACCAACCAACCATCCCCAATTCACATGATGAGTTCATAGTCGACTTAATTAATGGAGGTGAGAAGAAGGCAATCCTTTCCATCAACCAAATTCACCTCTTGGTGAAGAACCTGAAGCACTTACCGACGAACCACACCGAAACACCATTTTCACCCTCATTTCCCGAATATCTCACCACGATTATATTCTATTTAAATTCTAAACCTTATTCATCCATTCGTTCAGACTGACAATCATCCCGGAGTAATACAAGAAGTCAGCGAACTTCGCGCCCGAGTTATAGTCTTGGAAAAATATGGTGCAAAATTTACCAGCTTCAGCAACATCACTGGCACCAACAGTACCACCAACATCAATACCAGTACCACCAACAACCCAAGTTTCAACATCACACGCCTTAACATCTCATTATGTACCCCGAGCATAATCATCATTCTACGTATCATTTTACATCATTTATCTTCGTTCGACATGGCGATTATGAAATCTCTAATGTTTTAGAGATTATATATTCTAGTTCTAACGGTAAACCAAATGAGTTTAATATCATATTAACTCAATGAATCCATGATTACATCTGAAGAAAATATATGTGTATATATGTTTTCATAAAGATTGTAATTAAAAATTCTTTCGTACAAAGTGTTAATCGTTAAAATATTTTAACGGGTAGGTAATACCCGAGGAATATTCAGATTTCACATTAATAAATTACACTATACATTCTTCGAAGCTGATTCAACAGTTGTTTACTATCCTACTTACATCCATCGATATGTGTATCCGTTCACCGCAGAATAATCATTTTTATTCAAATTCATATTTGGATTTTGATTTATCATAATCCAACAAGTGGTATAATGAAGAAAACATTGGACAAAATAAAATTTGTTAGAAACAAACAAATTAACTATGAGAAATTTTGTTAAGAATCCACGCTAACTGTTTCCAGCTAACTGTTCCTAGCTAATTGATTACATTTTATTTATCGCAGTTTATTTATCGCATCGTCATTTAAATTCTGTTATTTATTTTACGCACTTTAAATGTCGGGACACGTATACAAGGTTTTGACATATCATATCGACCCATCTATATATATTATTTGGAATAACCATAGACACTCTATATGCAGTAATGCGGGAGTTAGCTATACAGGGTTGAGGTTGATTCTACAATAATATATATAGTTTGAGTTGTGATCGAGTCTGAGACATGTACACGGGTCACGATACGTATTAATTAATTCGAATATTATATAATAAACTATATATGAATTATTATTTATACACTGCTAACTGTGGACTAATGATATTGGACAATTAAAATGAATTAAAATATTGATTATAACATATGAAACTAAACATCTCTTCAAGTTTGCCACTTAATTTTAACTTAAACCTCATTTGTATCTTGACGATTCCAATCTGCGTTCAAACTTTCATGATTCTTGAAAACACCTCAATCGATAGGATGAATCAACCGCACTTCATCTACGGAAGGAAAGATTTATGCATATAGTTATGAACCTGAGAAACTCTCGGCAACTAAGTAAAAGTTTAACACGTAGCCGCGTCAGATCCTTTGGCATTTATTAGCAAAAATAACTTTGCGATCCCTTTTCAAAGTAGCCAATTTTGTCACAACTCCAACAAGTCAGCTTCGAATTTTCATTCCAAGTAGCCTAACTATAATCCTGATATATACAATTACCCTTTTGATACCGGAGAATTCTTTTATATTGCACCATATTACCAGCAGACGTACCAGCAACCTCGTTGCTTTTTGGCTTAAATCTCTCTGACAAATCATTATATTTATTCATTGAAACCCTATCATATAATCATCCGCATCTTGTAACAAGAACTGCCATACCAATTACCGGGAATCAGTAATCAGTACTTTGAAAACTCACAGCATATATACATCAACAGTTATATGTATGACATTTATCTCTAAGAATTATGATCTCTCATTCTGAAATTCTAAAAAGCACTCAGTCACAAATCAATACTCTGAATATTGAAAAAGCTGAATGAAGCAGCAGAAACCATAGACAATCGTAAACGACCTTAATCATCGGAAGTTTGATGATAAAGAATAGTATGTTGGAAAAGCTCAGAAAAATTGGAACTGGAAAACGGATTGAGCTAACCACGAAGGAGACCAAGGACAAAGACAAGGACCATACCATATATTCAAAGAATCCAGGTAATTCTGGATCCGATAAAACCTTCAACGAATATCTTGCTCCGTACTCATGTTAAAAATCTTGCGGAAAATCTTTCTTCATCAACCATCGAACTTAGAAATTCCAAAATATCATCATAAATATCTTCGATATTTCTGAAGATATTTTCATAAATATTCTCGTCCGAAATTGTATACCTCTTCGTGTTTCCTGTGTTTCATTATATTGGAAACTTCTGTAAAATCTAAATTTAATTTATGAATGAATCCTGGAGAAATGTAAAGAAATTGATGCATGAATTAGTATAATATAATGACACTTGATCAACGTGATTATATTACAGTAAGTCATGCCGAGTGTCTAATGAAACTTGATGATTCACAGACCATAACTTCATCAGGTGCCATGTTACATAACTTCTTCATTCTGCTTAACTTTTGAACATATCAAGAAAATATATTCTTGATAGTTCTATTTTTAGTGATTCAAGTAATTTGACAAATCAAATCGTGCGGTAACGTTCTTTCTTGTTTATAACATTAAGTTCATTCGAAACTCCGTGCTTACAAATTCTGAACCGTTACTCGATTTACTAGAGGTCGGGAGGATAATAAAAAGGCAAAGGGCTCCAAAATATAAGAGAAAATATAAAGCCCAATAACAACACGGAGGTTACAAACCATGGATGTTAATAGGAATATCAAAATAAAGACACGGCATAATTAAGAATAGTATCACCCCAGGGTAAAAGTAAAAGTAAACAAATTTTTCTGGTGGAAGATTGAAAAGAAGAATGACATATATGAAGGTTAGGAAAGTATCAAGGATTAGAATTGGACTAAGCATTTTCACAATCTTTTGGATGTATGAACTAAGTAAGGAAGTATAGAAATTGTGAGAATAATGGAACAGAAGAGCTTAATTTATAATGAAAATAGCAGACAGAGTAATCGAGGTAGATCACCATATTAAATAATAGAAATCTTAATTTCCTTACTCACCGAAGAATCAAATCTTTTAGATTTCGAAGATTTTCTTTAAATTCCTTGAATTCCGGAATTCAACCAAGGCGACGTCAAAAGTCAAGACGCACCTTATTTTCTAAATTCAACCTGACTATGTCAAAAGTTAAGACAAATCTTTACTTTTTCCTATTTCAATAGCTTCACTCGTACTCTTCTCATAATCAAAATCGTTTTATCTATATTAGTAAAATAATGATAAAACTCTAAGTTCTAGCTCGTATGCGTCATGAAGACAATCTTGTTGTCAGCCATGACCATCCCACTCAAATTTCGGGACGAAATTTCCTTAATGGGTAGGTACTGTGACGACCCGAGAATTTCCGACCAAATTTAAACTTAATCTTTATATGTTTCCGACACGATAAGCATAGTCTGTAATGTTGAGTCACAAAAATTTTGAACTGTTTCATATATTCGTTTGACTTTCGACCATTCCCGACGATTCACGAACAACTATCTGTAAATAGATAACATATATATTTAAATAGATATTTATAATTTGAAATATAATTCGGAATATTATATAATTTAATTATGAGAATTTATCTTGTAAACTAAATAAAATGCGATGTAATGGAAACTATATTTAATTATATATAGATATATATAAATATGTATATAAATATTACTTGTAAATATATAAAGTTATATTAAATCTATTTGTTTAAAAATATATAATATATATTTATGTGATAAAACTTGTTATTTAAAACTGATTATATTTAGAGAAAGAGTAAATGGAAAATGAATGATCTCAAGCTTAATTAGTAAACGTCAGTAACACTCAGTTGATGTTTTGTTAGTTTTAATATAGATATTGTACATGTCTATGAAGGATTGAAATAAAAGATGAACTGTAAATTGATTACGAAGATTTTAGATTTGTCAAAAATATTTTTACTCTTTTAAGATTAAATATTAGCACTCTGTACATATAAATTGGAACAGAAAATAAATAATTATTGAACCTTTTTGAGCAGGTTTCAAACAGTTAATGAGTGAAATAATTAAATATATTTAATATAAAAATTTGGGATTTTTAGGAACACTTTTATATCCCAACTGTTTAGCAATGGACACGATATACCATTCGGGGAAAATAGTGTCGGTAGTAGCATTCTAAAATCTCTGGTGGCTAACTATTCCATTTACTAATTGGGAAATAATTGATATATTGTTTTGAGCACTGATTGTTTCACTTCAACTCTATTATAATGCATATATATATTTATATGCATATGGGAGATACTTATTTTATAACTCTTTTCCTCCTCTCTTTTACAATAGACAGCCTCCATAATCACACTCCATTGGTAACATCTCTTGCTCGTTCTTTTTCTGTCTCAATTTCGTTACTCAACCACCATCATCACAGGTTGGTTTTTCTTTTAATATTTATGATCGAGCCAAAACAATTCTACCACCTTTGAACACCTCCTAAACTCGTTATTATTCTTCTCTCTTTTCTTGTCTTTGATTTGATAAACAATTGATGTTATGCGAGGTGTATATGAAATAGCTTTATTTTTATAACTAAATACTATTAAATATGCTACAATTTTACACAAGTTATTTATTTATTTATTGAGTCGATATACTTAAACTTTGCTACAACACTTATAGGCAGTGTACCTAATCGTATAGTAGTGTAGTTTTTAGTAAGTTCGGTTCGTCCACACGGAATCTTTTAAACAAAGTTTAATGCTATATTAGTTTTAATTTATAAAAATACAAATATATAAATAAGTAATATTATTATTATAAAGGGGGGTTTTTACCGTTTAATGACCGGTTTTTTGATTTTTAAAATTTAAGTCGCAGTTAAAAACTAATGTAAAATATTAAAAATAAATACAAGACTTAATTTAAAGCGTAAAGTAAATAACGATAATGAAATTGCGATAAATAAAAGTGCGATAAAATAAAATTGCGATAATTAAAAAGTACGATAATTAAAAGTGCAATTAAATAACAATAAATAAAAGTGCGATAATTAGAAGTGCAATTAAATATGAAAATAAAGGAATTATGCTTATTTAAATTCCGTAATCATGATGTTTGACGTGTTGATTTTTAGTTTTATGCCCATGGGTTAATTGTCCTTTGTCCTGGATTATTCAATATGTCCGTCTGGTTTTTGTCCATAACAGTCCACCAGTCATAAATATAAAGTGAGAGTATCCTCGTCAAATTATCCTTATACCCGAAGTTAAATATTCCAACTAATTGGGAACTTAAAACTGTAACAAGGTTTTAATACTTTGTTTAATAATTACACCAGGTTATCGACTGCGTGTAACCCAAGGTTTTAATACTTTGTTATCAATTATGCCAAGTGTCCTTGTACATAATTTCACCCCTATTTTAATAATTCTAGTGACTATTAATCCATTCCCGTGTCCGGTTAAATGAACGATTATTCGTACATATAAATATCCAGCCCATCGTGTCCAATCGAGTGTATATGGTTATTTATAGGTACATCCAATTGTAAATCTTTATATTAAAATTAACAAACTATCATTAGTTAAATAAATATAAAGCCCATTAATAGCCCATAGTCTAATTTCCACAAGTGTCGTTCTTTTGTCCAAACCCCAATTATGGTACAAAGCCCAATTACCCAATTTTAGTAATTAGTCCAACATCATGATTATTTCGATTTAAATAAGCATAATAATAACTTAGCTACGAGACATTAATGTAAAAAGGTTGAACATAACTTACAATGATTAAAAATAGCATAGCGTTACACGGACAGAATTTCGACTTACACCCTTACAACATTCGCTAACACACCCTTATTATTAGGATTTAAAATTAAAATTAAAATATAAATATATATATATATATATATATATATATATATATATATATATATATATATATATATATATATATATATATATATATATATATATATACATTTACATATAGATAGAGAGATTGATATATGATATTTAAAACGGATCAAATGCGTTGGCTTTTATAGGCAGTTTCAGAATTTGGGGCTCCGCGAGTCGCGGCATTTTTGCATTACAAACTCCGCGAGTCGCGGAGTTCGTAAATCCAGCTCACACAAGTTTGGATCCTAGTCTGCCGACGGTTTTAATATATAAATATAATATATATATATATAATTTATATAATTAATATATATATATTATATTATATTTATATACATAGTTAACTTGTAATTTTTAGTCCGTTGCGTCGAGCGTTGAGAGTTGACTCTGGTCCCGGTTTCGGAATTTCGAACGTCCTTGCGTACAATTTAATATCTTGTACTTTGCGTTTTGAATCTTGTACTCTTGTAATTCTTAGACGTTTCTTATCAATAATTGGAACCTCTTTGATTGTATTTTGTACTTTTGAGCTTTTTGGTCGTTTGCGTCTTCAATTCGCCGAATCTATCTTTTATCTTCACCTTTTATTATTTAACCGAATATCACTTGTAAATAGGACAATTGCAACTAAAAGCTTGTCTTTCTTGAGGAATAATGCTATGAAATATATGTTCGTTTTTAGCATTATCAAATATATTCTCACACTTGAGCGTTGCTTGTCCTCAAGCAATATAGTCTTGAAATATACTAGAATCACTTCTTTATTCTTCACACTTTGTACATCAGTGATTTCTATACGGCGGTATAAACAATGGTAGTAACGATGTGGTTTACAGTCCCACATGACTATAAAATTTAGATCCATTAAGGAAATTGGATCTTTATGAAAACATTTGATCTTTTGAAAATTAAATCTAGTTTTTACCCTAGATAAGTTTTCCGGAATAACCCTTCACCGGTGTTTTCAAAATATTTTTGTGGGTTTGGTGGGTTTCAGATTTGAAAATTTTAGCTCAAAACTTGTGATTTTGTGTCACCCACTTGCTAACCTTGTATTAGGAAAGCAACACGTCCAGTATACTTGCTCCGTATATTACCTTTCGGTAAACTACCATCCGGTTGTAAAGGAAAGCGTTGAACAAGCAACTGTTAAGGCCATGTCCCCTGACATGCTTTTAATTATGGTCTATAACGTGTCGGACGCAATTACTATCCTTTGTAGGAGCAATAGTAAAGCTCACCCTTATAATTTTTCGGTCTGGCACAAGGTCCTGTCTTTGACCATATTATGCAACCACCATTCTTACGGTTGACACCCGATTTGGTTCAGGTGACCTAATGAATTCCAGGTGAATTCCTAGGATTTTACGTTCAAAGGTAATGAACGCATTGAAAATGGGTTTTCAGAAAACAAATCGGTTTGTAATTTTGATCAAAATATTTTCTCGTTCAAGCTCGAGTTTAGATATCATTGAATTCCATGAGTTTGAATTCTCAATCTTTAAGGTCAATCTCAAGGATTGAGTAATATCAGTCTTAAAAGCTGATTTTTGATCTTTTAAGGAGATTATCCTTTCTGGGGATCTGATTCATTAGTCTTATCCAGCTAATTTACGAGACAGATCCTCTCATGGTTAGGATAAGTCTGACCACTTGGCGACCCTGTTTGATGCTGAGGTCCATAGATTTCCTGCTAATTTTAGTGATGACTTTTCTAGGTTTTTCGTCAACCTACAGCTGGTCTGGACGACAACTTCTTGACCTAAATCAAGAAGCGCGTTTCTTTTTTGGAAGACTTTACTTCCTTTTAATGATGGAATTGATTCATCGTGTAGATCCATCCCTTCTTTTCTTTCATTGGGTAAAACAGTTAATTATCGTCCAAAACAAAATTATTTTCAATTATTTGTACAAAAATATGTGATATATATTTTGAATAACTTGGTAAAAATTTCCCACACTTGGCTTTTATTTTCTTTTTTATTGTCCTCTATTCCATTTTAAATGAATTTTAACATTTTGGTTTGTTTCTCAATTTATGTCCTTTCCAAGGTAACAATAATTTCGGTGTTATCACCTAGTTTTATCGTTCATAAATATGTATAAACATGATTTTGAATTCATTTAGTTTGAAAATTTTGAAAAATTTTACTAGAAGTGGGTAGTCAGTATATAAGACTAGGGCTGTTCTTTGTTATCAGAGAGCACTAGATTCTAATACAACTACTGTGTTACTAGTATTTTTAATGGTAACCAAGTGTTTAAGTTAAAACATTTTAAAAATCCGAAAGAATTTAACCCTTCCCACACTTAAGATCTTGCAATGCCCTCATTTGCAAGAAATCAGTAACAATTTAAATTATTAAGGGTGATTAGCGTAGAAAAATGATTAAATTTTACCAAAGTTTTCAAACATATTGGCGTTTTTTTTATATATATAAAAAAATTATAACTTCTAAAACATAAATTTATAAAATTTTAAAAATTTGTTTCTTTTTAGGATGAGGGCTTTTCGGAACGATGTCCTAGTCCTAAATAATTTAAAGCACGGTTTTAAAAGCAAAGATTTATGGGTTTTTTAATGTTTTTGGCATACTTTAATTCAATAAGATTAAAAATGATGATAATAAAAGTTCTCATTCCTACCTCGGGTAAAGCAATTTCGGTTCAACGACCTACTCTTCAACTTACGACGAATTTTTAAAAATCATATTTTTAACTTAGCAAAATAAAGTAAATTTTTGTTTTTAAATTCACACCAAACTTAAATTTAGAATGCATAAAATTAAAAATTCATATTTTTTTAAAAATTAAAAATTCACACCAAACTTATATTATATTTTTATTTTTATACATACAAACTTATATTAAAAATATTAATTTTTCAAATATTTACAATTTTAAATATATTAATTTTAAAAATTGCACAATATTAATTTAATATTTATATATTAATTTTAAAAATATGGTAAAAATAAAATTAAAAATCTTTTTGGTCTTTTATCCCACTTTAATCAATCAAATATTATCAAAAATATACGCCCCTCTTTTCGGTAAAGTAATTTCGGTTCCATGACCTAATTTAACTCATGACAAATTTTTGAAATATTTTGGGTTGATTGATTAAAGATATTTATACCTTAAGAATAAACGTTAAATTTCGCAGTGATGTAATAAATTTTTGTATGATATCAATAATTTCGGTCGCAAGACCTAATTTTATTGAATACCAATTTAATACTTTATAGCGAATAAATTAGCGTTTATTATCAAAAGGTTAAAAATAAAAATAAAAATAAAAACTGTACAAACTTACCTGTGAGATAGTATTCTTAGTGATATGCTCTAGCCCACTCATAAGATAGTCGGACTAATTGATTTTCCATGGCTACATAGGCGTAACCTCGAGCATTTAATGTTTTTTCTTCTAAACATATGAACGGTCCATCTCTGCATAAAGTAACAAATTCGGTGTTTGAATAGGTTTGATTATTTGAACATTTACCTTCGTGTGACCATTTTCCGCATTTGTGACATTTTTCAAGGTGTCGTGCTCTTCTTTTTGCTGCGGATTTTGATTTTCCTTTACCAAATTGTAACTTATTATCTTCGCATCTAGATTCTTTTCTTACTCCGTCCAATTTTTCTCTGATTACTGATACCAGTTCACTCGGAAGTGTGTCATTATTATGTTTAGTAATCAAAGCGTGTAGCATTAGACCATGATTTAGTTCACAGGAAGTCTTCATTTCGTAAAAACCTAAAAAAATAAAAATTCAGAATGGGAGGAGAAGACTAGTTCTTTAGGGTCTGCTAGGGAAAGACCATTCGGGTTCCATTTTCGAGAACTACACAAAAACAGAAAATCTAACTCTAACGGAAATACATATTATCCTTTAAAGACTTGATTCTCCCCACACTTAGTTAGCTGTGGTATCGAAATTGTGATTAACTTCGTTGTCGACTTCCATCGGACTATCTATGTAGTGTTTAACTTTGTGACCATTAACCTTAAATTCAATCCCATTTGAATTTATTAATTCTACTGTTCCGTATGGGAAAACTCTTTTGACTATGAATGGTCCAGACCATCTTGATTTCAATTTTCCAGGAAATAGCTTGAATCTTGAATTGAAAAGAAGAACTCTGTCTCCTTCTTTAAATTCTTTTGAACTTCTGATTCTTTTATCATACCATTTCTTCATTCTTTCTTTATAGATTAACGAATTTTCGTATGCTTCATGTCTTAATTCTTCTAATTCATTTAATTGACTTAACCGTAGACGTCCGGCTTCATGTAAATCAAGATTACATGTCTTCAAAGCCCAAAATTCTTTGTGTTCAATTTCTACTGGAAGATGACATGCTTTTTCATAAACGAGTCTAAAAGGTGTGGTTCCAATTGGAGTTTTGTAGGCTGTTCTAAAAGCCCAGAGTGCATCCTCCAATTTTATGGACCATTCCTTCGGATTTGATCCTACGATTTTCTCTAGAATACGTTTTAAAGCTCGATTGGTATTTTCAACTTGTCCACTTGTTTGTGGATGATAAGCGGTTGAGATTTTATGAGTTACTCCATATCTTTTAAGAACTTTCTTAAGTTGATTATTACAGAAATGAGTACCCCGATCACTTATTAAAGCTTTTGGTATTCCAAACCTTGTGAAAAGACGTTTTAAAAAGTTGACTACAACTCGTGCATCGTTAGTTGGGAGAGCTTGTGCTTCCGCCCATTTAGATACATAATCAATGGCTACGAGAATGTAGAGATTATTATGAAATTTTGGAAATGGACCCATAAAGTCAATACCCCAAATGTCAAATACTTCACATACTTGAATGATATTTTGTGGCATTTCATCACGTTGACTTATTTTTCCGGTCCTTTGACAAGCATCACAGGATTTGCAAAGAAGGTGTGCGTCTTTGTAAATTGTAAGCCAATAGAATCCAGCATCATAAACATTTCTTGCTGTTAGTTGAGGCCCATAATGCCCTCCTATTGGTCCTATGTGACAATGGTTTAAGATTTTACTAGCTTCATCTCTGAATACACATCGGCGTATTATTCCATCGGGACAACTTTTAAACAAATGTGGATCTTCCCAGAAATAGTGTTTTATATTACTAAAGAATTTCTTTCGTTTTTGGTACGATAATCCTTTTTCAAGGAATCCACATACTAAGTAGTTTGCATAATCTGCAAACCATGGAATTTAATTATAATCTATCTTCAATAGATATTCATCAGGAAAGTTGTCTTGTATGGCCGATTCATTTAGAACTTCTAATTCAGGATTTTCAAGACGAGAAAGATGATCAGCGGCGAGATTTTCTGCTCCCTTTTTATCTCGGATTTCAATACCAAACTCTTGTAATAGTAAGATCCAACCGGATTAATCGTGGTTTGGCATCTTGTTTCGAAAATAGGTATCTAAGAGCAGAATGGTCGGTATAGACCACCGTTTTAGCTAGAACGAGATATGAACGAAATTTGTCAAAAGCAAAGACAATAGCAAGGAGTTCTTTTTCAGTAGTTGTGTAATTTGTTTGTGCTCCTTGTAACGTCTTACTAGCATAATATATAGGTTGAAATCGTTTTTCAATCCTTTGTCCTAAAACGGCTCCCATTGCAAAATCACTTGCATCGCACATTAGTTCAAACGGTAGATTCCAATTTGGTGTTATCATGATCGGCGCATTAGTGAGTTTCTCTTTAAGAATATTAAAAGATTTGATGCATTCATCTGAAAAGATGAATGGAGCATCGTTTTCTAGGAGTTTATTCATAGGAGTGGCAATTTTAGAAAAATCTTTTATGAAACGTTGGTAAAAACCGGCATGCCCTAGAAAACTCCTAACTCCTATAACATTGGTGGGATGTAGAATTTTAGCAATTACATCTACTTTAGCTCTATCCACTTCAATTCCTTCCTTTGAAATTTTATGACCAAGAACGATGCCTTCTTTAACCATGAAATGGCATTTCTCCCAATTAAGAACTAGATTTGATTGTTCGCATCTAATAAGCATTCGTTCCAGATTAACTAGACATGTTTCAAATGTATCACCGAAGACTGAAAAGTCATCCATGAAAACTTCCATGCATTCTTCTATCATGTCATGAAAAATCGCCATCATGCACCTTTGAAAGGTTGCAGGGGCGTTGCAAAGTCCAAATGGCATGCGTTTGTAAGCAAAAGTACCATAAGGGCACGTGAACGTGGTTTTCTCTTGATCTTCGGGTGCTATTGGAATTTGAAAATATCCTGAAAAACCATCAAGAAAACAATAGTAACTATTTCCGGCTAATCTTTCCAACATTTGATCAATGAAAGGTAAGGGAAAGTGATCTTTTCTGGTGGCATCATTTAATTTTCTATAATCAATACACACACGCCATCCTGTTACAGTCCTAGTAGGAATAAGCTCATTTTTCTCATTTGTAATGACAGTCATGCCACCCTTCGTAGGCACGCATTGAACTGGGCTTACCCATGGACTATCAGAAATTGGATAAATTAAACCTGCATCTAGCAGTTTAATAATTTCTTTCTTAATAACATCTTGCATATTCGGATTTAGTCTTCATTGGTGTTGCACATACGTTTTATAACCTTCTTCCATAAGGATTTTATGTGTGCAATACGAAGGACTTATTCCTTTAATATCATGAATCTTCCATGCAATGGCTGGTTTATGAGCTTTTAACACAGAAATGAGTTGTGATTTCTCATTTTCAGTAAGAGAAGACGATATTATTACAGGTAATTCAGATTCACCATGTAAATAAGCGTATTCCAAATGATTTAGAAGTGGCTTTAACTCTAATGTCGGAGGTTCTTCTATCGATGATTTATATCGATATCTGTCTTCTTCTTTTAGCATTTGAATTTCTTCTGTTGTTGGTTCATATCCATTAGCCATTAGTGTAGCTAACATTTCAATTTCATCCATTGGTTCAGTTCCTTCTCCTAAAGAACATTCTCCTGTTCCTTGTAATTCTGGAAATTCTTCTAACAATTCTGCATGTGATTCTATAGTTTGAATATAATAACATGTATCATCTACAGATTGCGGTTGTTGCATTGCTCTATCAACTGAAAAGGTAACACTCTCGTCCTCTATACTTAGGGTCAGTTTCTTACCAAACACGTCTATCATTGCTTTAGCCGTGTTTAAGAATGGTCTTCCTAATATGAGAGGAACTTGAGAATCTTCTTCCATGTCCAGAACAACAAAATCTACTGGAAATACTAAAGTACCAACTTTAACTAGCATGTTCTCCATTATCCCTCTAGGATATTTTATTGATCGATCGGCTAGTTGTATGCTTATTCTTGTTGGTTTCAATTCTCCAAGGTCTAGTTTAGTGTATAGTGAATACGGCATTAAATTTATACTAGCACCTAAGTCTGCCAATGCTTCTATTGAACTAAGACTACCCAGAAAACATGGAATTGTGAAACTTCCTGGATCTGATAATTTTTCTGGTATCTTATTCAACAGCACTGCAGAACAATTAGCATTCATAGTAACAGCCGAGAGTTCTTCCATTTTCTTTCTATTCGAGATTAGATCTTTCAGAAATTTAGCATATCTAGGCATTCCCGAAATCACATCAATGAAAGGAAGATTTACATTTATCTGTTTAAACATATCCAAGAATTTAGATTGCTCGGCTTCAAGTCTCTCTTTTTTCATTTTACTTGGGTAAGGAAGTGGTGGTTGGTATGGTTTAACATAAGGTTTAGTCTTAACCGTATTATCTTCATTAACCTTTTCAACTACCGGTTCTTTTTCCTTATCTTGTTCAGGTTGTGGTTCTTGTGGAGTAGGAATAGCTTCATCAGAAGTTACAGGTATTTCAGGTGGTTTAAGTGTAATACCACTTCTTTTGGTAATGGCTTTAGCTGTTTCATTCCGGAGGTTAGCATTTGTATCACTAGGTAAACTTCCCGGTTTTCTTTCACCTATTAACCTTGCTAGGTTACTTACTTCTTGTTCCAGATTTTGAATAGAAGCTTGTTGATTTCTAAATGCTTCAGCATTTTGTTCATTCGTTTGCTTCTGAGATGTGAAAAACTGCGTTTGAGTTTCAACTAGCTTCGTCAGCATATCTTCTAAATTTGGCTTTTTATCATCGGTTTGTGGTTTGTTTTGAAAATTAGGTCTTTGCTGATTGTAAGTATTATTGGATACTTGTTGATTACTAGGACCTTGTTGGTTGTTGTATGGAACATTTCAGTTATAATTCTGGTTTTGATTGTAAATTGGTCTTGGCGGTTGATAATTATTCTGATAATTATTTCCAGGCCTTTGATTTATGTATGAAATATTCTCTCTTTGTTCCATTGTTAATTCAATACTAAGACAATCTTTTGTCAAATGTGGTCCTCCACACTGCTCACAACTAATTCGTATTGAGTGAATATCTTTAGTCATCTTTTCCATTCGTCTCTCGACAGCATCTATCTTTGCGGAAATGGAATCTAAGTCATGGCTAGAATCGGCTCTAGCTGCTTTAGATGATCTAACGATATCTTTTTCTTGGTGCCACTCATGTGAGTGGGAAGCAGTGTTATCAATAATTTTATAAGCATCAGTTTTGGTTTTCTTCATAATAGAACCACCAGCTGCTATATCGATGTCTTTCCTTGTAGTGATGTCGCATCCTTGGTAGAATATTTGTACTATTTGACAGGTGTCTAAACCATGTTGCGGACATCCTCTCAATAACTTTCCAAATCTTGTCCACGCCTCATATAGAGTTTCATTTGGTTTCTGTGTGAACGTAACAATTTCTCCTTGAAGTCTTACGGCTTTAGACGCCGGAAAGAATTGTTTAAGAAAATTTTCAACTAAAACGTCCCATGTATCAATCGCCCCTTCAGGTAACGATTCCAACCAATCTTTGGCTTCTCCCTTTAAAGTCCAGGGAAATAACATGAGATATATCTGTTCATCCTCAACTTCTCGAATTTTAAATAGAGTACAGATCCTATTAAAAGTACAAAGATGTTCATTTGGATCTTCCTTCGGCGCACCACTAAATTGGCATTGATTAGTCACCATATGTAGAATTTGTCCTTTGATTTCATAATCTGGCAAATTAATGTCTGGATGAGTAATTGCGTGACCTTGGCCAGTGCGTTTAGCTCGCATTCGGTCTTCCATAGTTAGAGGTTCCAGATTCTCCATAATTGAATTTGTTGAATCTGAATCACTAGAGGATTCTGATTTAATGGTTCGTTCCTCAACAATCTCTGTTTGAATGATTGGAGGTTCCGGAGGAAAAATTAATGATTAAGGATCTATGAATCGTCCCTGAATATTCTCCGGATTCTCAATTGTGAGGTTGGGTTCAAAAAATGGATTATCGGAAATTTGAATTGAAGTACTTGGTCGACTGGATGACGATTCTAAAGGAAAATCAACGGCGGCAATATTTGCTAGATGTCTTGATCTGGTTACAGGTGGTGAACGTACAATAGGTGGTGAACGTCTTGCTCGGTGCATTCACTGAATATCCTATTAGTTTTTAAAAGGAAAGAAAAATTATATAAGTTATCCAATTAATAGACTTTTCTGATTTTGCCCACGTTTCGAATAGCCAAAAGATGCAGCAGAGGGGCAGGATTCGTTTGGTCTCAATATAATTGAGTACTGTTTGGCTCCAATAACCCGGTCCACGTACAAATCCAACTATTACTACGAACCGGCAAATTTTGATGTCTATCAATTTAACCAATTAAAATAAATTTTCGTAATTTTAAGAAATTTAGAGAAGAAGTAGAAAAATTCTAAGTCCTAAAAACTAGAATGGCGAGAAATAAGAAAGAAAAAGAAAGAGCGCGTCGATATTAAAATTGGAGAAATAAGAAAGAAAAAGAGTGACTTATAAAACTTTAAAACACTCGACTAACCCAACCTTATTATTATCACTAACTTAAAAATTAAAATTGCAAATTGAGATTACTAATTGGAGTGATAATTGATACATAGGTAAAAGGCGTCGAAAAATTAAAATAAGAAAGTAGCGCGTCGAAACTTAAAAAGGAACTTAAAAACTAAAAATTAAAAGTTGCGTCTAAAAATATTAAAGCTTACAAGTAAAACTATATCCCAAATGGCAATATCTTAAAAAGGCACTAAAATATAAAAAATGGCGTCGCAAAATTCTAAAGCACCTAAATCTTAGTCTAAAGAGAAAACACTTAAGGGATTTTACGGCAAAGCCTAAAAATCTATAAATAAAAATAACTAAGGCAAAAACTATGACTTAGAACTAAAAAAAATAGAGCGAAAAATACAAATATTACGCTAAAACAATTAAAAGGAACAAAATATAAAAATAAACTAAAAGTTGTAAAAATTACAATTTTTATAAAAATATTATTTTTATATTATTTATTTTATAAAACTATTAAGTTTATATAAATTAAATAACTAATTAAAACTAAATAATACAAAATAATAATAAAAACTAAATTAAAAATTAAATTAAAACACTAACCTAATTAGGGTTATAATTAAAAAATAATAATAATAATTACTCCGTATTTAATGCAGTTTCGGGTTTCTGTGTGACCTGTCTGGGCGGCTCCGCGAGTCGCGGTGAACCCAGTTCAAAACCTCCGCAAGTCGCGAAGATTGCAGGTTCAACGTGTACCAGGTTCAAATTTGACAGGTTCAGTTTTTATTATATATTTTTTATATTTTTCAGTTTTATATTTTCTGTTTTAATAATTAAATAAAATATTTATATAAATTAAATAAAAACTTATGTTTTAAAAACTAAAATAAAAATAGAAATACTTTATAATTTTATAAAAATCTTAAAAATAGATTTATATATATATTTTTTTTGGTTTTTTTTTATTTTTGATATTTAAAAAAAATGTATTTTTACAAAAACTAAATAAAACTTAATAAATTATTTTTTTTATGTGTGTGGCGTTTCGCTTCGGTGTTCCCCGGCAGCGTCGCCAAAAATACTTGATGTTATGCGAGGTGTATATGAAATAGCTTTATTTTTACAACTAAATACTATTAAATATGCTACAATTTTACACAAGTTATTTATTTATTTATCGAGTGGATATACTTAAACCTTGCTACAACAATTATAGGCAGTGTACCTAATCATACAGTAGTGTAGTTTTTAGTAAGTCCGGTTCGTCCACAGGGAATCTTTTAAACAAAGCTTAACGCTATATTAGTTTTAATTTATAAAAATACAAATATATAAATAAGTAATATTATTATTATAAAGGGGGGTTTTTACCGTTTAATGACCGGTTTGTCGATTTTTAAAACTTTAGTCGCAGTTAAAACCTAATGTAAAATATTAAAAATAAATACAAGACTTAATTTAAAGCGTAAAGTAAATAACGATAATGAAATTGCGATAAATAAAAGTGCGATAAAATAAAATTGCGATAATTAAAAAGTACGATAATTAAAAGTGTAATTAAATAACAATAAATAAAAGTGCGATAATTAGAAGTGCAATTAAATATGAAAATAAAGGAATTATGCTTATTTAAACTTCCGTAATCATGATGTTTGACGTGTTGATTTTTAGTTTTATGCCCATGGGTTAATTGTCCTTTGTCCTGGATTATTCAATATGTTCGTCTGGTTTTTGTCCATAACAGTCCATCAGTCATAAATATAAAGTGCGAGTATCCTCGTCAAATTATCCTTATACCCGAAGTTAAATATTCCAACTAATTGGGGACTTAAACTGTAACAAGGTTTTAATACTTTGTTTAATAATTACACCAGGTTATCGACTGCGTGTAACCCAAGGTTTTAATACTTTGTTATCAATTATGCCAAGTGTCCTTGTACATAATTTCACCCCTGTTTTAATAATTCTAGTGACTATTAATCCATTCCCGTGTCCGGTTAAATGAACGATTATTCGTACATATAAATATCCCGCCCATCGTGTCCGATCGAGTGTATATGGTTATTTATAGGTACATCAAATTGTAAATCTTTATATTAAAATTAACAAACTATCATTTAGTTAAACAAATATAAAGCCCATTAATAGCCCATAGTCTAATTTCCACAAGTGTCGTTCTTTTCTCCAAACCCCAATTATGGTACAAAGCCCAATTACCCAATTTTACTAATTAGTCCAACATCATGATTACTTCGATTTAAATAAGCATAATAATAACTTAGCTACGAGACATTAATGTAAAAAGATTGAACATAACTTACAATGATTAAAAATAGCGTAGCGTTACACGGACAGAATTTCGACTTACACCCTTACAACATTCGCTAACATACCCTTATTATTAGGATTTAAAATTAAAATTAAAATATAAATATAAATATATAAATATATATATATATATATATATATATATATATATATATATATATATATATATATATATATATATATATATATATATATATATATATATATATATATATATATATACGTTTACATATAGATAGAGAGATTGATATATGATATTTAAAACGGATCAAATGCGTTGGCTTTTATAGGCAGTTTCAGAATTTGGGGCTCCGCGAGTCGCGGCATTTTTGCATTACAAACTCCGAGAGTCGCGGAGTTCGTAAATCCAGCTCACACAAGTTTGGATCCTAGTCTGCCGACGGTTTTAATATATAAATATAATATATATATATATATATATAATTTATATAATTAATTATATATTATATTATATTTATATATACATAGTTAACTTGTAATTTTTAGTCCGTTGCGTCGAGCGTTGAGAGTTGACTCTGGTCCCGGTTCCGGATTTTCGAACGTCCTTGCGTACAATTTAATATCTTGTACTTTGCATTTTGAATCTTGTACTCTTGTAATTCTGAGACGTTTCTTATCAATAATTGGAACCTCTTTGATTGTATTTTGTACTTTTGAGCTTTTTGGTCGTTTGCGTCTTCAATTCGTCGAATCTATCTTTTGTCTTCACCTTTTATTATTTAACCGAATATCACTTGTAAATAGGACAATTGCAACTAAAAGCTTGTCTTTCTTGAGGAATAATGCTATGAAATATATGTTCGTTTTTAGCATTATCAACAACCATCATCAAAACTCTCATGACCCAAGCTCATCAACCATCACCCTCACCCATCAGGAACGCAACCACCACTTGTTGATCCTACAAACCATCAACAACTCGATATATATGCTACTACTACTCTAGAACTTCTATTTCGGTTTCCATTATGAACGACCCAAACAACCACTAACAAATTGTCTTTAAGTCATCCAAATTGCTACTCGATTCTTGTTCTGTTCTGTCCAAAACAACCCAAAACGAAATCATCTTATTTGCTACCGCAGTCGACGAACACCACCACCACACTATTCATAATCTTCTTCACACTATCATCTAACAACCTACCATCATATCTTCTATTTTTCTGTTTACAACCCAGGCTTTGCATACACGTATCCATCTTCTCTCTCTCTCTCTCTCTCTCTCTCCATTTTTTTCTCTTTTCTCTTTCTTCTTCCTTCTGTTGGAATTGAGAACCCAAAATACCTTGAACACGGATGCTATGTTCCTAATTAATGCTACTGCTCCTGCTGTAGTGGCTAATGCCGTCTGCCATATCTTCTTCTGTTTCTATGCGTCGGATCACAGGTCCAAAAACCATCGAAGGGTTTAACTATTATTTTATTTATGTACTCGAATTAAATTGCTACTGTTTATTTTTTTGTTCGACACCTAAAGCTCACCCAACCTCCACCAATCACCACCACCGTAGACCTCTTGCAGCTATAGTTATTAACCGATGTTTCTGTTAAGATTTAAACGAAGAACGATGTTGATGATGTACGATTATGATAATACAGTAAACAGTAACGAGTAAAGAATATAGAAGATGATGTAATTCGACATGATGATGATGAGATAAAGATGATGATGCGGTTGTTGTTTGTATTCTCGGTCGAACCATAGAACCCACAAACCTATCGTTTTAATTATTTAAAACATGTTTGGGCTTAGTGGATTTAATTACCTACACAAATTGGACTTGTAGATTTGGGCTCTTTCCTCACTTAAATGGGCCGAGATCCAAGTGTTTTGTTGGGCCCTTAAATTGCTTGTGGACCTGAGCTGAAGAACGAGTATAGCTGATTAAGTATCGAATTAAAATAGAAAAGTAGGGATGAAGGGATGGCTAGGAGTGTTATGGTATGAGCAGGAGGTCACGGGTTCGAGTCTTGTATGCGACAATTCCTTTTTAGGATGCTTTTTGAAAGGGTATACATATTTCATAATTATATTATTATTATTATTATTATTATTATTATTATTATTATTATTATTATTATTATTATTATTATTATTATTATTATTATTATTATTATTATTATTATTATTATTATTATTATTATTAGTATTATTATTATTGTTATTGCTAGGTTATTTATTATTATAAACAAAATTATATCATAATTATTAGTATTATCATTAAACATTATTAGTATTATTATTACAAACATTATTATTATTAGTATTATCTTTATCATTAACATTAAAATTAGCATTATTATTATTATTATTAGAATTACCACAATTTTTATCATAATTAGTATTATTTTTTTATCATTATTATTATTATCACTATTAATATATCAAATGAAGATTTTCTATACAAAAATATATTATGACATAAAATCTAATCATATTAATAATTTTGTAATAAATATTAATTAGCTATATAAAGATAAATATATCTAACCAAGTTATTAATAATAAAACACATGATATAAAATAACAAATAATTTCATTAATAATATATATATTTGTTCGATTTCCATTACATGTATTAATATACATGATTGAATAATACGTTCGTGAATCCGAGGTCAACCCTACACTTGTTAAATGACATCATATGTATTTTTACTACAAAATATAGTATGGTGAGTTTCATTTGATCCCTTTTACTCTTTACATTTTTGGGCTGAGAATACATGCAAATGCTTTATTAACTGTTTTACAATATTTATATGTGTGAGTTTCATTTGATCCCTTTTACTCTTTACATTTTTGGGCTGAGAATACATGCAAATGCTTTATTAACTGTTTTACAATATTTATATGTGTGAGTTTCATTTACTCCCTTTTACTCTTTACATTTTTGGGGCTGAGAATATATGCAAATGCTTTAGTACCTATTTTACAATAATTATATGCGTGAGTTTCATTACTCCCTTTTTAAATGCTTTTGCAATATATATTTTTGGGACTGAGAATACATGCGCTCCTTTTATAAATGTTTTACGAAATAGACACAAGTAATCGAAACTACATTATATGGTTGAATGATCGAAATCGAATATGCCCCTTTTTATTAAGTCTGGTAATCTAAGAATTAGGGAACATACACCCTAATTGACGCGAACTCTAAAGATAGATCTATCGGGCCCAACAAGCCCCATCTAAAGTACCGGATGCTTTAGTACTTCAAAATTTATATCATGTTCGAAGGAGGATCCGGGAATGATGGGGATATTCTTATATGCATATTGTAAATGTCGGTTACCAGGTGTTCAATCCATATGAATGATATTTTTGTCTCTATGCATGGGATGTATATTTATCAGAAATGGAAATATGAAATCTTGTGGTCTATTAAAATTATGAAATGATTATTTATATTAAACTAATGAACTCACCAACCTTTTGGTTGACACTTTAAAGCATGTTTATTCTCAGGTACGAAAGAAATCTTCTGCTGTGCATTAATTCATATTAGAGACATTACTTGGAGTCATTCATGGCATATTTCAAAAGACGTTGCATTCGAGTCGTTGAGTTCATCAATATTATTATTAAGTCAATTATAGTTGGATATATTATGAAATGGTATGCCTGCTGTCAACTTTCGATGTAATGAAAGTTTGTCTTTTCAAAAACGAATGAAATGTTTGTAAAATGTATCATATAGGGGTCAAGTACCTCGCGATGTAATCAACTGTTGTAAATCATTTATAATCGATATGGACTTCGTCCGGATGAATTAGGACGGGTCTTCACACCTTTCCTAGCATGACGCGTTTTGGGGCCACAAGCGCAACGGATCCCATGAGAACTCTGCAGTTAAGTGTGTTCAGGCGAGAGCACTACCAGGACGGGTGACCTCCTGGGAAAGTGCTCGTCGTGTTTGTTCGCCAAGAAAAATCCGTGCGCCTACGGGCAAAGCGGACAATATCATGCTACAGGGAACGTGTTATCAGGGATGTTACAGATGGTATCAGAGCTGCTTTAAGCTGTGTCATCGGCTTAATCGTAGAGGGGGTTCTCACAGTGTTACCTGTGACAAAGCATTGACTCTTACTCCTCGCGGTCCGAATATGGTTGGTTTTGCCGAGAGGCAGGGCCGTAAAATCGGTGTCTGAGGTACGCTCAGTGGTCACCAGGCGGTTAGCTGGGAAGGCATTGAGTGTGATGCGTCCCCAACTGTATTAAAGATGGTATCAGAGCCAGGCCCCTGACCAAACGTGCACAGCGAGGACGTTGTGTCCCATTAGGTGGGAGGCTTGTAATATCTACGTTACATCCGTCCCACATCGGTTGGAGAGGGGAACGAAGCATGCATTATAAGGGTGTGGAGACCTTTCCTAGCATGACGCGTTTTGGGACCACAAGCGCAACATATCCCATGAGAACTCTGTAGTTAAGTGTGCTCAGGCGAGAGCACTACCAGGATGGGTGACCTCCTGGGAAAGTGCTCGTCGTGTTTGGTCGCCAAGAAAAATCCGTGCGCCTACGGGCAAATAGGACAATATCATGCTACGAGGAACGTGTTACCTGGGATGTTACTTAGGTCCCGTTACGTGGTCATAGTCCCTAAATGAGATGCGTTTGACCAAAATTATGTCGCATTCATTTGAAACGTATAGGACTTGCAAAGTTTTAAGATTACCAAACGATTCGATAACAAGTTTAAGTTTAAAAAAGTTACAAAGTATAAATGAAATAATTTGCGACATAATATAAGTTAAAAATCACGGATGCTATCAATAGTGTATGCATATATGCTTGACTCCAAGCAAGAAAATCAAAGTGTACGAGGAAGCATGTATCAAGTAGCCAATCAAAAACCTGAGAAACATATAGAAAACTGTCAACGAAAAAGGTTGGTGAAATCATAGGTGTATTTGTAAATGTTGTTTTTGAACCACAAGATTTAGTATTTCCATAACGTTGATTATCCAAATCGTTTACATTCCAAAAGTTGTTTGTATCACGAGCACCCAATTATCAAGGCTTAACTGTATACGAACCTCTACATCATAGTGTTAGAACCTACACTATACCCGAAAATATATTTCATTCGCTAACGGTGGCGAACCGTCCGAATGAGGGTTCGTCAAACCCGTATGGATCCACACAATATAAGTTCTCGCTTACACCCTGTAAGTGTAACTAATGATAATTAAATTGAGGCTTTTTGTTCTAACTCGTACGTGAAATGTTTTTTTTCGTACTTGTGTTCAAAGCATAAAAGTATAAAACATATATGTTTCTTATCCCATGATTTAAAGAGTAAAAGTTGTTGAAAATGTGGGACTATGATCTCACTGTAATTGCACGCCAAAGTACTTCATTTTAAATGTTGTGCAATGAAAGTTGTTTAGTCTTAACCTAAACTAGTAAGTTATATCAATAAGCTTAAGACACAAGGTCGGTCGAAATGTGTTCAATTAGTCCTATGGCTCGTTACGACTCGATTATATAGCATGTGAGTCAAGTTGTCAAGTTTCATGCAAGATATAAGTATAAAAGAAAGTTATAATGATTACACAAAGTACTGGTTAAGTTTGACCAAAAGTCAACTTTGGTCAAAGTCAAAGTCAACGTCAACGGGGTCGGGTCGGGTATCCGAGGGTCGGGTATCCGACTATTGTCCATAAAAACGTAGGCATATATAAACATGTTGGCCAAGTTTCATGTTAATCGGAGTTGCGAGTAAGCGGCAATGAAATTGGAAAATCACAAAAAGAATTTGGTCAGGGGTTTCCTCGCGATCGCGAGGTTTTACACACACAGGGCTTCTGATATGGCAGAAATGGACGGTTTTATTTGTGCGGTGTCGTCAGGTCGCAACACATCAGAATCAACCACCAAGAGGGGGGGGGTACTGTTTTAAATTTATATTTAGCGGGGCCTAAATCGTACTACTCCTAAGTATGAGTAAGGGAAGTATGACCTAGAGTCGTATTTTTTGAGATATCAGTAGAATCGAACCTATATTTAATCCTAAGATAGTTATGAAGGAGTAGTGGTTACTTAATTTTGGGATTTTCTAATTTATAAGATAGATAAAGTAAATGCGATAAAATTCGTAATTAAGATAAGGTTAGAGTAAGTGCATACTATGATTTCATCAGTTATTCTGCGGAGATTATGGAATGCTGGCTCATGAACAGGCTGAGGCCTTGTATTCATTACACTGGTTTAAAACGCCCCTGTCATAATACATGTCACTGGGTACTGCGATAGGCTTGAAGATTATGAATAGACAGCAACGTCCCTTACCCCCGTCGCCCGTGCAGTCTGACTACGGGCATACACATTCAGACGGCTCATCCAATTGAGCGACTCGGTTGGGTGACATATAACCTTCCACAAAGGTCTAAACTTTCTTAAGCATAATATAATACATGGTTTACCATATCCTAGAGACGTGATGTGTTTCAATGCTTTCATTAATGATTGGTTTTAAAAGATAGTTAGGCCCCTAAAAAGAGTTCAACCATAAAGAACACCATGGCCAAGTCAAGCTGACTTCCATGAACACTTTCGGTTATCCTAGCGGTCCAATCCTTTATGTGTCTAAACAAACAGTTCCTTAATTAACTAAGAATCCCTCAAGCGGGGTGCAATGCTTGAGACCGCGTTATGGTGCAGGGTACTAATCAACACTGACTGGGTTCCATGGCCTTACTTAGCAGAGGTACAGCTTACAACAACCGCTATCCTTCAGCATGCACGTACGAAGTTTATATGCTTGGTGACTACACTAGCATGGTCGGGGACCGACAATGTACTAAGGGTCTAGTCAGATGTTTCACTACGAAAGAGTCCTCAGTCGGAATCCAAAGCTGGATAGACTTATTACAACCGGTGTGTCTCGGTCGATCTTACGTTGTATCCGATAGACTTCTCTTACCAAGGGGTGACACAGATAGTGTACTCTGAATCGGGGTTCGCACCTTTCCAATAACAGGGCCAATAACTACGTTCTATTGGTTGGAAAAGCGATTGAGTTTAAAGCATAAACGGTAAGCATTTCAACAGCATACACAAACCATAACATTATTTCGGCATTATAATTGCTTACATCATAGCATACACTAAAGATAACTACTCGCAAAAAATGGCAATAATATCACAGAACATAATGATAGAAGACATTATATAAAGATAAAGGATAGAAGTACCAGTAGATTAAACGAGTTTCGAATACAAAAGTGACAACTTCAAGACTCCAGACCGCTCCTAATATAATCTTCGGCGTTCTTCTCCGGGTACTAGGTTTCCCCCACGGAGTCGAAGACCTTGAAAGTATGACTAAAATTGTACAAGAGAGAGAAAGAAGTGAATTGAAGTGTGTGTTGGAATGAATGACAAAGACCCTTTAAATAAGCCTAAATTTTCCCTGCAAATGGCTGGCAGGCCGTTTGGCATGCCGTTTGCATGGGCCGTTTGCCAAGCCAAGCCGTTTGCAAGGGCCGTTAATCTGACCCATTTGGCAGGCCGTTTTTGAGCCAGGCAAGCCATTTGACAGGTCATTTGGCTTGCCTGGTCAGCTGAAATTCCTGGATCGTAACTTGATTTCTTATCTTTCACCGTTTTCGCTCTAGAATCTTCGTTTTAGCTCCGATTCTCTTGATTCTTTTTGCACCGTCTTCATAATTACTTGTTCTTCAATTCTAACTAACGAAGTGGGTATTTTTCCGACAAAGTTCGAATCTTTCTTGTTTTTGGGCCTTAATACAGGGGTAAAAACGTGACTTTTTACCCGATATCAAATATCCCACACTTAGACTTTGCTTGTCCTCAAGCAAACTCTCATTTTACCTTGAGAAATCTTTTCGGAGTTTCTTTTCTAATAGCCTAAGCGGTTTGCTTTTTTATTGTAAGAGCGAAAAGATAAGGTGAGTCATCTATGTTATGATTGAAACTATCTCTGCAAGCATACGAGGAGGTTACATGACATAGGCTAGCTTTCACGGGTCACTCAAATCACACAAGTGTTTAGGGTTCCCTATAGATCTAAGAAATGAATTCACTCATAGCCAGTCATGCTGCACACATCGTCATAGGCTTGATAAAGACTCAAATCCTTGCTACTAATGTGAGAACGGTAGTAATCTAGCTTCTAAGTCATTTGTCAATGATGGAAATGAATTTTGGAGTGGTAGTGAAGTTGTTTTTGAGGGGTGATAGAAAAGGGTAATGTAGTCTTTATGCAGACTTTTATTCGGATAGATAGGTGTGCTGAAATGTTTGAGAAGCACTTTCTGAACTTTTCTTCATTTGATAATCATTTTCGGTCAAGTTTTTCTTCGGCGTTTCTCTTAATAAGTTTTGCTCCTTTTCTCAGAACTTTGGATTTTTTTTTTTTGAAGATTTTATCTCGAGAAACTTTTAGCCGGTAAACTTTTTCAAGACCTTTGCCATGATACTTGAGAGGTTCATAACATCGGGTTTTCGGAACGAATCTCATTTTCTGGATTTTTCGAGGAATAGAAAAGATGATGTGGATGTGGTGAAGGAATAGAAGTAGTGGAGGTGCGAAAGGTTTATTTTTGACAAATGGCTAGCTCTTCTGATTATAACCGAATCACATTTCGCTGCTTTGGATATGTAGATCTAAAGCAAGTTCTGATTCTGAGCACAGACATCGTCACTCTCAACGAAAAATAGTGAAACATTAAAGATGAATGCTGGTCTTACTTGGGGTGCCTCACCATAATCAATTTAGGTCGATAATGCCTTAGCCATGCAATGCTCTATTAGAGATTTGGTTCATCCTAACAAGATTTTCACCCTACTTAAGCCTTACTTTTATTTACAAACGTTTCAGATTTTCAAAAATACTCTTTCGAAAAGGTTTTCTCTTGTTAAAGATTTTGAAATTTGGCTTAAGAACTTGGAATCTTCGTAATGGGTTATTTTAATACAGCATAAAAAGATTATACCAATATCCCACACTTAGACGAACATTGTCCTCAATGTTCCTAGTGTATCCCACACTTAGGAGTTTTAGTTGAAGATTTGGGAGTATTTGTCTAGTGTTTAAGTGGGTTGAAATCTCACACTTAGGGATAAGCTAGGATGTGGCATAGTTTAGATATTGAGCTAGTAGCGGGAAGAAAGAAATACACCTAGCAGGTGTGGCTAGCTTTCAATCCTTGCATCTTTTATTGATCGGCTCATTTGTCATCCTTTATTCTTCTACTCTACTTTATTGCACAGGTTGCCTCCCGAGAAGCGCTTTTGTTTAAGGTCGTTGGCTCGACTGTAGTGATGCCTTAAAAAGAAAACATTCCTCGCTGATGGTTGTAATATTGGTCTTCTCGAGGGAATGTGAGTCTTGATGGGTAAATTCTGAGAAAGTGTCGGACCAATAGTGGTAGAAGATCCGGTACTTCTCTTGAAGATCTTCTGAAAGATAAGTAGTACGCAGTTTTGGCTCGTGATAAGTCTTGAAGTCCGATGAGAATATGATCCAGAGCTCTGCTGGTTGACCCATGAATGTCAATCATAAAAGCAGTGCGGGTGGTGATTGTTTCTCTGATGGGATGCTCATTTCAGAGGTCTTCAAACAATGTTAGAAACAGTATCTTTAGAATCTCGAAGTCTTCAGAATGGTGATCTCCACAGTAAGATTCTGTAGCTTTGCACAGATTTGTTAAAAGATGAAGCTGAAAAGAAGTGAACAGCAATCCTGACCCGAGCAACAACGTCACCGTTTTTGAGTATATATCCCGACATCTGGCTTTGAATGTGCAACTTGGATCTGTGGATTCACGGAAGATACGTGGTATCTGCTTTGTAACATAGGTGGCAATGTTGACTCGATCTGGTTCAAGATGAGAGAACGGATTGTTGTGCCTTACTTCTTCCATAAAGCATCTCGTAACTCTTTGATAATTAGATCAGCATGGTGATCAATTGTTACGTAAATCACTAGCCTGTCTGTTGTGCTTTCGAAATTATCTCTTTCCAAGAGAGCAAAAAAGCTGTGAATATCCTCGATCATTTTCAAATCAGAGTGATAAGTCGGGCGTCCAGTGGAAAGATCTATGTGCTTACGAATGAGAGTCGGTAGTGCTCGTTGGTTTGCTGAAAATGGAAGTGTAGATCCGGCTAACACGTTATAAACCTTAGAGTAAATGATCTTCTGATCTCGACAGAATCTCGTCTCAAGAATAGTGCGAACCACTGAATTGTGCTCTCGTTGCCTTTCTTCTAGGTAGATATGATCGTGAAGAGTGTTGATAAGGTCTTGAATGCGTTCTTCTAGGATTTCAACATCATTGTTGATGAAACATGACTAGGAACTTCGAAATCAACCGGTTTAATTCACACAAAGGCAGAATTAGTGAATCAAACCATAACTAGTGAATATGAGGAGCTTTTTGGGATTAAATTAGTCAAACCACAACAAGGGTGTGATTAGATTAATGCCTAGAGCTATTATTCACTACCTGGAGTGATTTGGGTTGAGAGAGAACCAGATTCGGGTTTTCCAGATCTGAGTGGTGTGTGTGAGAGAGGCTTAACCTAAAATGAAGAACATAACACTTATATACCTCTGCTGTTGACTCACCCGTATGCATCATCCATCACACGTACGAGTTGGCTTCATCAGCCGTACGGGTGATCACTCACTCGTGTCATCTCATTTAGGTTATAATTGTGACTTAGCTCAGCATCAACCGTACGTATGAGCCTGTCAGCCGTACGAGTGAGACTTCACTCGCAAGTCTGACTAAGTCTAACATAGTCAAACATCCATATCGCGTTCTTGCAGTACCTGTAACCACATACAAACACAGATATGATAATAACGAGCGATCATGGTATCCCATAAACTGAAGTACCTGCAATGGACGTAGGTTAGATGTCTAGAGACTTACATAAAATGCATCAAAAACTCCTCCTAGGACCTAGACCATCGATTACAATAATGTAAACGTCCATCAAATACATATAAGTGCAAAAGTAATGTCAGTTTAACATCAAGTACATATCCAGATTCTCTCTCTCGCCTAAATACATCATCATCAAAAACAAAATACAAACGAGCAACATAGTATCCGACATAGATCAGCTGGCTTGAACTTAGTTTGAGCTTTGAGCATCACTGTTTCTGTTGAGGTATGCATAGTAAACATCGATCACACGTTGATATCTCATAGGTTCTTCTTTTCAATCATATCTAAAAGTAATGTGATGGCGGTGAAGAGTCTCCACATCAAATCTCGATAAGTTCCTCAGCCACATAGGATCTAGAATCCTCACATTGTCGAACTGTATGCTTCCATCTTCCTTTTCAATCGCCGTCAAGATCACTGCTTCCTCCGACAACTCATCGTAGAACCACCATCTGAAGTTTTTGAAAATATCCTTGGGTAAGGGCATCAATGGAGATTGCTTCATGTACTTGGGTGGACGGAACTTAACAACGCGTACAGGTCCACCTTTAGAATTTCTCTTTGTTGGGTGCATGGAAAACCTGGCGGCTGTTGACTTAAAGATATCCCATTTCCCTATCTTATACTCATATCTGAGTTTTCTCTGAAACCACCTGGAAAGGTCACAATCTTCAGTGTTCAACATCTTCAGCTTAGCAAGTTACATGATCTCGAAGTACGGTAGAGTTTTGAAGTGACTAGGACGTGCCATGTAATCAACTCCTCCTTCCCTCTTGATCGCGAAACAATTGATCTCCTTGAAGTAACCCCAGCTTAGTATTTTACCGTTGGAATAATTCTTGGTTCTCTTTCCCCTTTCGTAGAAACTAACAAACTTCGGCTCAAGTTCTGGCTTATTCAACTGATCAGGGTTAACAACGTTTTATTTCCACCAATTCTAACGGATCTCGTCTTGTACAACGTTTCTGTTCACTTTAACCCTATCACGTATAAACCATTTCTTAATCTCATTCCATCCCTCTGCCTCGGCTTGTTCGGTTCGGAGTTTCTTATCTTTCAATTCAGTTTCTTTTCTTTCTTTCTCAAAGAGCAGTTTCTCATGTCGGATCTTCTTGTTCCTTTCTATCATAACATCCACTTCTTTCATTTGTTCTTTGTATACCTTCCTCACCTTTTCTAACTTAATTAAGTTGTTTCTTTTCTCCTCACAACTCAGATTGAAGAAGTCACTTAAGGTGTTGAGTGACGGATGCGAGTATGGCTCAAGCGAAGGTATAACAATCTCAACTTCTTCTTCTTCTTCTTCTTCTTCTTCATCATCAGATTCTATCACAAATTCTTTCTTGGACTCAATAATCACATCTTCTTTCATACTTTCCTTACCAACAGAATCTTCACTCTTCTCATCAGCAAACAAATTATCAAAATCACTTAAGTTGATATTTTGGATTTATTCGGGAGGGATACTGGAAAATGACTCTTCTTGTGGAGCCTTATTTTCAGCTTCAGCTGTCTCTGCATCCTCTGTATCGTTTTTGCTATCGTATGCCAGAGCTGCAAGCTGTTCCATTGAAAAATCACTTGGAGGAACGTCCCCCTTTTCTGCATTATTAAAAACATTTGAATAATTCATATAATATTCAGCAGTAAAGACCTCACCATATTCATTAAAACTTCGAATAGGTATCAATAACGGGTATCCAAAAGAGGGTCCTCCAGTTCCAGCATCTTCTTCATTGTCTTTCTCATCATCATTTCCCAAATCAGAAGAAAATTCTTTTCCTTTCTCCTTAATCAACTTTGTTTTACCAGAGGTAAGCTGTTTGATTCTTTCATTCAACTTCTTCAATTTCTCCTTGTTCTCACTCTTAATCGCGAAAAACTTCTTCTTCAACTTATCTGTCCTACTCTTCTGTCTGTCCAACCTATCAGATAACCGCTTGTTCTCTTCCACCAACGATTCAATCTTAGCATTACTGATCTTCTTCTCCTCAGTAGCTTGATTCTCCAGATTGGTTATTTTCATGATCAAAGACATCAGTAGATTTTGCTGTGTCTTGTATTCGTCTGGCGTGACCTGAGGTGTTGTTGTGGCAGGTTTCGGTGAGGTAACAGCAGCTCTTGCATCCTTCATAAACCTGGATGGTTTCCTCTGAGCTTGTTGTTTTGAACCTCCATGTGATGACTTCTGAGGTGACTCATAAGAATACTTCGTTCTTTTCTCCTTCTTCTTGAGTTGTTCTGAGGTCATAGGATCCTTTCCTTTCCTTTTCCTCTGAATCAAGCTGACATCCTCCTCTGTCTCTTCATCATCACCCTCGATAATCTCATCATCAACATTACCTCTTCCTTGAACATTACCAGTAGCTTTCTGATTATCACCCTCACCTTCCTCATTGGTTACTTCGTAGTTAGAGTCTGAATACTCATTCCTCCAAGCATTACCTGCTGGACATCGATAGCTCTCCTTGATTAGATGACAAATGAGCTTTCTTTTAATGTCAGGCTTTAAATCCTCATTCCTTGTCTCTTCCATCCTCCAAAAAGTAATCGGATTCATCGGCTTAAGGTGAATAATATCCTCTTCGAGCTTAGGTAGATCAGGTGCAGCATCATTAATGATTAATTGAAGAAAACAGGCATAGATCAGGTATCTCTAAGTAGTACTGAAAAGATTCGCTTTGAAGTAGTGTAGAACAAACCCTGAGAAATCGTATGGTGCCTTTAAGACAAGTGCCACAAACATACTCTGCACTTTCTCGTTCAACTTATCAAAACCAGACTTGTGTCCACTCAAATAATGCATAATCACATGAGCAAGATATCTAAACTGTAGAGGTAGAAGTGTCTTCATCAGTTCAGATTTGCCAGCAATATACCTAAAATAAGCACATCTCTTGAAGCAACCATGAATTCTTTCTTGACTGATAGTCATGTCAGAACAGTTTTCGTCATTGAAACCTAAAATCCTTCTTATCACTTCCTTAGAAATAGTGATCTCATGTCCTTGAATGTTACTAACAAGCTTAGCATTATCTTCAGATACATCCAGTACAACGTTTTTCCAGAATTCTCTCTGATGGCTGTAGTATGGTGTGCATGGAGTAGAAATAGCAGTGTGTATCCTTGATCTCTGAAGGAAAGCTATAATCTTTGTAAAATGATCACCTCTCTCTAAAGTAGTGTCATAGAGAGCGACTTGATTGTTCCGTTCACCCTTCTCTAGAGGAATCTCTTGCTGAGCAGGTGGGTTAATAGGATTAGCTTGAGGATTAGCTTGTTGCTCCCCCTATCCTTCTACATTAACAACTGGAACGTCGACTTGTTGTTCTACCATTTGATGATATCTTAACAAACTGAAACATTAACAGAAATGTTAGATATACGACCCACATATTATAAAATATCAAAGAATTCGCATCAAAGTGTCATAAACATATTAACATGATAAACTGTGTGAGTAATAATGTCACACTTGCGGCTGAGTGATCAACCGTGCGAGTGATATAGTCACTCGTGCCACTGTTGACACATTTGAGCAGTAATATGGTTTCAGACAAGGTGCACGGTTGAGGTACTGTTTATAAGCGAGTGAGTCAACCGTGTGGTGACTCGTGCGTGTAATCACACGTGTCAGCTCTGTCAAATGAGTGAGCAACCAATTCAAACTTAACAAGTGAGCTTAAAGGTTCACACGGTTGATCGTCAACCGTGTACTGACTCGTGCGAGTCATGTCTCACACGTGCGAGTGATATCACTCGTGCATGTCTGATGAAACCCGTATTAAATGCCTTTTTAAATTCCACAATTTACATGTTTGATCGTTTTAGGGACCGATTTACATCACAATAGCATAAATAGGATCTGTTTAACTCAAAACAATAACAAACACATATCAAAACAAGCACCAATTACACAAAATTCAATTTACAAACCCTTAGGGTTTCGAGTCATTCAAACAACAAATTAGCATGCTTAAACTCGATGAAATCTTACCTAGATGGTGGCGCTGTGGTCGGAATAATGTGATAAACAAACGCTACGGTGGAAAACTCGATCGGTGAAGGTCAAAATTTGAGAGAAAAAAAAGTTTGGGAGCACAAGTGTGAGCGACTGTGCTAAACACTCCCTATTTATACTCTCGTGATCAACCGTACGGTTGATCACACGATCCACCATCGACTGCACATCTCACCTAATCACTCGTGCGTGTGACCCTGATGTCTTAGGACATTTTAGAATAAGTTCAGCCGTACGGTTAACCTCACATGTGTGGTTACTTGTACGGTTCACACATCAAATGTGCGAGTGAACCACTTAGGCAATTTCAAATTTTCCAATTTTCATAAACTTAGGATTTCGACTCGTCTCGCAATCTTAGAGCTAACTAGCACTTTCAGTTAGAGTCATAAACCACTAAACCTTCAAGAAATGATCATCAACACTTAGGTAGATCAAAAATCCTAACCCAAACAAGGTTATTACTCTACATTCTATGTTCCAAGAGTAAAGCCTACAGTGTAATATCATCTTGAGTTCACTGATAACCTTAAATCATTAAAGTCCTTCAAATATTCACAAGCTCTAAAAACTTCAATCTTATGGATTTGGTGGCCAAAAATATCTTGATCTCGACTTGGTTCTTTCAGATGTAGTTATGCATATTCAGAGGATTAATCAGAAAAAAGGAAAAGATAAAATCTTTATAGCTTTTCTGAAATATAATGTCATGCAGCTAAAAATATGCAAAGAAAAGACATTCTACAATGAAATGCAATAAAATGCAAAATCAAAATCTTTTTATTGTTTTACAGTTTTCAATGCAAAATACTTAATTAAACAGATAAACAAACATATAAATCTACATTCTTTTTGTGAGCAAAATGATTACCAATTAAAAATAGATCAGAACTGACATATTGAATCAATTTCTGTTGTTCATTCCTAATTATCCAGTCTATGTCTATTATCATGCAATTACTGATATCAATCCTCATTAAACATGAACATATTCATTCCGGACACTTCGACAGTCATTTTGGCATTAATTACTTGAACATTATAAAGCAATGATTTTTGAGATCACGCTAAGTTCATTAATCCTTAATTCTTCCATCACTTATGATTGTGCGTTTTTATTAGGTTGTCAATTCATTACGCGTAACTTTCCGTTATCTCTTTCCATGTATTTCATTCAAATTGAACAGGATGGTTCTCACGGCATTTTGAATAACCCTGTCAGCCTTTGGTTTCTATCAGTGTATTGATAATTTTCAATCTAGTTGAAACAACAAATTTTAGAATATATTGGATTATCCGAATAGGCGCATTATTTACCGCGGGGATTGGTCTACAGTTAAAGCAGAATTGCCTGATGACCAGTCGTCACACGAAATATATCTCAAGGCCCTTAACTTCATTATGTTCAAGATGTCATGGATAACGGAATCGAAAGATAAACTTTCATATATATATATATATATATATATATATATATATATATATATATATATATATATATATATATATATATATATATATATATATATATATATATATATATATATATATATATATATATATATTTAATTAGAGTATATCTAGATAAGTATCTTTCCAACTTACGGTCTTAATAGGTATAACTCTATATTGCAGACGACAAGAATCTTGATAGTTCAGTGTGAACGTCGTGATTAAACAATTCAAGCTGCGCGGGAGCGTCACACTAAGAATGATCTGAGTTCTTTATGAGCACATCATGAATCAGCATTCTTCATACTTTCAGGACTTTGCCATCTTGATATGCCAACTATCTTTGACTTTGATTTTCTTTTGATATTTCTTTTTCAGCATATCATTGTCTTTTGATATATTGATTTTGAATGCCATCATGAATGGATTTTCCATTTTTATGCATGAACTCATGTTTCTTTGTTGTGTGCTCAGATCACTCGAAGGTGTTCTCCCTTAAATGCTTGAATGGTCCGCAATAAGGAATTATACTTTTCAACCTTAAGCGAGAAGGACACTTACTTTCGACATAAACTAATTTTCTCTGATATTTTGGGGTTTAGTTTCGATTATAAAGTGTTAGGCCCGTGACAACGTGGTATGCACCAGCCAAACAGATAATTCTCAACTTAAAATTCACCCCCAACTTTCTCTAACGATTTGAAATGTCCCGTTCATATCGATTTATAAACATTCCATATTAATTGATTTCGTTGCGAGGTTTTGACCTCTATATGAGACGTTTTTCAAAGACTGCATTCGATTTTAAAACAAACCATAACCTTTATTTTATCGATAAAGGTTTAAAAATATTACGACGATTATCAAATAATGATAATCTAAAATATAGCGTTTTCACACGATTATTACATAATGGTTTACAATAATATTACACATCAATTTAAGTTTTCGAATGCAGTTTTTAAACAATATTATACAAGCATGCTGACTCCAACTCTTGTCCATAAATTTGCATGCAACAGCGAAAGCTCTTAATAATCACATGAGAATAAACATGCTTTAAATGTCAACAAAAATGTTGGTGAGTTATAGGTTTAACCTATATATTTATTAAATCGTAATAATAGACCACAAGATTTCATATTTCCATTTCTCATAAACATCATGCAATCTGCATAAAAATCATTCATATGATGAACACCTGGTAACCGACCTTAACAGGATGCATATAGAATATCCCCATCATTCCAGGACTCTCATCGGACATGATAAATCGAAGTACTAAAGCATCCGTAACTCGAATGAGGCTTGTTGGGCCAAATAGATCTATCTTTAGGATTCACGTCAATTGGTGGCAATTATAATAAACACCAATTCTTAGGCTACCAAGCTAAAAAGGGGCATATTCGGTTTGATAATTCAACATAGAATGTAATTTTGATCACTTGTGTCTATTTTGTAAAACATTTATAAAACTGCATGTATTCTCATCCCAAAAATAATAGATTTTAAAAGTGGGACTATAACTCACTTTCACATATTTTTACTTCGTCGGGAAGTAAGACTTGGCCACTGGTCGATTCACGAACCTATAACAAATATGTACTTATATATCAAGGTATGTTCAAATTATATTTACAACATTTTTAATACGTTTTAATGTTTTAAGTTTATTAAGTCAGCTGTCCTCGTTAGTAACCTACAACTAGTTGTCCACAGTTAGATGTAGAGAAATAAATTGATATAAATTATCTTGAATCAATCCATGACCCAGTGTATACATGTCTCAGGCTAGATCACAACTCAAAGTATATATATTTTTGGAATCAACCTCAACTCTGTATAGCTAACTCAATCATTACTGCATATAGAGTGTCTATGGTTGTTCCAAATAATATATATACATGGGTCGATATGATATGTCAAAACATTTGCATACGTGTCTATGGTATCCCAAGATTACATAATATATTAGAATATATGTATAATACAATATAATTTAGCTAGGATATGATTTTTATAGATTTGTTACAAATTTCAGGTAGCTACAACAAGCAAAATTATCCAATCTTGTTTTACCCATAGCTTCTTCGTTTTAAATCCGTTTTGAGTGATTCAAGTTTCTATGGTTTCATATTGAACTTAAGTTTATGAATCTAAATAGAAAAAGTACAAGTTTATAGTCGGAAATATAGGTTACAAGTCATCTTTGTAAAGGTAGTCATTTCAGTCGAAAGAACGACGTCTAGATGACCATTTTGGAAAACATACTTCCACTTTGAGTTTAACCATGATTTTTGGATATAGTTTCATGTTCATAAGAAAAATCATTTTCCCAGAAGAAAAACTTTTAAATCAAAGTTTATCATAGTTTTTAATTAGCTAACCCAAAACAGCCCGCGGTGTTACTACGACAGCGTATATCAGGTTTTACGGTGTTTTTCATGTTTTCAGGTTTTAAATCATTAAGTTAGCATATCATATAGATATAGAACATGTGTTTAGTTGGTTTTAAAAGTCAAGTTAGAAGGATTAACTTTATTTGCGAACAAGTTTAGAATTAACTAAACTATGTTCTAGTGATTACAAGTTTAAATCTTCGAATAAGATAGTTATATATATATATGAATCGAATGATGTTATGAACATCATTACTACCTCAAGTTTAGTAGGTTAACCTACAGGAAGTAACAAAAATTGATATAGCTTCAAAGGATTCTTGGATGGCTTGAAAGTTCTTGAAGTAGAATCATGACACGAAAACAAGTTCAAGTAAGATTTCCACTCGAAATAAGATAGTTATAGTTATAGTAATTGAATCAAAGTTTGAATATGAGTATTACCTTGTATTAGAAATATATCTTATGTAAATAAGAAAGATTTCTTGAGCTTATATGATTACTTGGATTGGATTAGAAAGCTTGGAAGTAATCTTGCAAACTTGATAGTATTCTTGATTTTATGAAACTAGAACTTAGAGAATTTATGAAGAACACTTAGAACATGAAGATAGAACTTGAGAGAGATCAATTAGATGAAGAAAATTGAAGAATGAAAGTGTTTGTAGGTGTTTTTGGTCGTTGGTATATGGATTAGATATAAAGGATGTGTAAGTTTGTTTTCATGTAAATAATTCATGAATGATTTATAATATTTTTTGTAATTTTGTGAGATATTTCATGCTAGTTGCCAAATGATGGTTCTCACATGTTTAATGACTCACATGGGCTACTAAAGAGATGATAATTGAGTGTATATACCCATAGTATATACATCTTAGAAGCTGTGTATTGTACGAGTACTAATACGGGTGCATACGAGTAGAATTGTTGATGAAAAAGAATGAGGATGTAATTGTAAGAATTTTTGCTTAGCAGAAGTACTTTGATATGTGTCTTGAAATCTTTCAAAAGTGTAATAATACATATTAATACACTACATGTATATACATTTTAACTGAGTCGTTAAGTCACCGTTAGTCGTTACATGTAAGTGTTGTTTTGAAACCTTTAAGTTAACGATCTTGTTAAATGTAATTAATCCATTGTTATAATACTTAAATAAGATTTTAAATTGTTATGTTATAATAATAACATGGTGTATAAATATATCTTAACATAACATATATATATGTTAAAATGCTATTACAACGATAATCGTTACATATATGTCTCGTTTCGAAATCCTTAAGTTAGTAGTCTTGTTTTTACATATGTAGTTCATTGTTAACACACTTAATGCTTTACTTAATTATCATTTTATCATGTTAAATATAGTGTAACAATATCTTAATATGATACATATGTATTTAGTAAGACGTTGTTATAACGATAATCGTTATATATATCATTTTCGAGTTTCTTAAATCAATAATCTCATTTGTTTGTATATAACTCATTGTTAGCATATTTATGGAGATACTTACTTATCATAATCTCATGTTAACCATATATATATATATATATATATATATATATATATATATATATATATATATATATATATATATATATATATATCCATTTATATAACACCATGTAGTTTTTACAAGTTTTTAACGTTCGTGAATCGTCAGTCAACTTGAGTGGTCAATTGTCTATATGAAACTCATTTCAAATAATCATGTTGGAAACATTTAATAATGTAAATATCAATCTCATTTAATATATATATATATATATATATATATATATATATATATATATATAAACATGGAAAAGTTCGGGTCACTACAGTACCTACCCGTTAAATAAATTTCGTCCCGAAATTTTAAGCTGTTGAAGGTGTTGACGAATCTTCTGGAAATAGGTGCGGGTATTTCTTCTTCATCTGATCTTCACACTCCCAGGTGAACTCGGGTCCTCTACGAGCATTCCATCGAACCTTAATAATTGGTATCTTGTTTTGCTTAAGTCTTTTAACCTCACGATCCATTATTTTGACGGGTTCTTCGATGAATTGATGTTTTTCGTTGATTTGAATTTCGTCTAATGAAATATTGAGATCTTCTTTAGCAAAACATTTCTTCAAATTCGAGACCTGGAAGGTGTTATGTACAGCCGCGAGTTGTTGAGGTAACTCAAGTCGGTAAGCTACTGGTCCGACACGATCAATAATCTTGAATGGTCCAATATACCTTGAATTTAATTTCCCTCGTTTACCAAATCGAACAACGCCTTTCCAAGGTGCAACTTTAAGCATGACCATCTCTCCAATTTCAAATTCTATATCTTTTATTTTAATGTCAGCGTAGCTCTTTTGTTGACTTTGGGCGGTTTTCAACCGTTGTTGAATTTGGATGATCTTCTCGGTAGTTTCTTGTATTATCTCCGGGCACGTAATCTGTCTATCCCCCACTTCACTCCAACAAATCGAAGACCTGCACTTTCTACCATAAAGTGCTTCAAACGGCGTCATCTCAATGCTTGAATGGTAACTATTGTTGTAGGAAAATTATGCTAACGGTAGATGTCGATCCCAACTGTTTCCGAAATCAATAACACATGCTCGTAGCATGTCTTCAAGCGTTTGTATCGTCCTTTCGCTCTGCCCATCAGTTTGTGGATGATAGGCAGTACTCATGTCTAGACGAGTTCCTAATGCTTGCTGTAATGTCTGCCAGAATCTTTAAATAAATCTGCCATCCCTATTAGAGATAATAGAGATTGGTATTCCATGTCTGGAGACGACTTCCTTCAAATACAGTCGTGCTAACTTCTCCATCTTGTCATCTTCTCTTATTGGCAGGAAGTGTGATGATCTGGTGAGACGATCAAATATTACCCAAATAGTATCAAAACCACTTGCAGTCCTTGGCAATTTAGTGATGAAATCCATGGTAATGTTTTCCCATTTCCATTCCGGGATTTCGGGTTGTTGAAGTAGACCTGATGGTTTCTGATGCTCTGCTTTGACCTTAGAACACATCAAATATTCTCCTACGTATTTAGCAACATCGGCTTTCATACCCGGCCACTAAAAATATTTCTTGAGATCTTTGTACTTCTTCCCCGTTCCAGGATGTATTGAGTATCTGATTTTATGAGCTTCTCTAAGTACCATTTCTCTCATATCTCCAAATTTTGGTACCCAAATTCTTTCAGCCCTATACCGGGTTCCGTCTTCCCGAATATTAAGATGCTTCTATGATCCTTTGGGTATTTCATCCTTTAAGTTTCCCTCTTTTAAAACTCTTTGTTGCGCCTCCTTTATTTGAGTAGTAAGGTTATTGTGAATCATTATATTTATAGCTTTTACTCGAATGAGTTCTTTGTCCTTTCTGCTCAAGGCCTCGGCTACCACATTTGCCTTCTCCGGGTTTTAACGAATCTCGAAATCGTAATCATTTAATAACTCAATCCACCTACGCTGCCTCATGTTTAGTTGTTTCTGATTAAATATGTGTTGGAGACTTTTGTGATCGGTATATATAATACTTTTGACCCCATATAAGTAGTGCCTCCAAGTCTTGAATGCAAAAACAACCGCGCCTAATTCCAAATCATGCTTCGTATAATTTTATTCGTGAATCTTCAATTGTCTAGACGCATAAGCAATCACCTTCGTTCGTTGCATTAATACACAACCGAGACCTTGCTTTGATGCGTCACAATAAATCACAAAATCATCATTCCCTTCAGGCAATGACAATATAGGTGTCGTAGTTAACTTTTTCTTCAATAATTGAAACGCTTTCTCCTGCTCATCCTTCCATTCAAATTTCTTCCCTTTATGCGTTAATGCAGTCAAGGGTTTTGCTATTTTGGAAAAATCTTGGATGAATCTTCTGTAGTAACCAGCCTGTGACGCCCCGTACAAAACCATCGTATACGATTCGTCATCAACATGATCTTCACACGGTCAAACACTATATGCTGTTTGAAAACCAGTTTGCATTCATAAACGATAGCGTTTTACAAAAGATAACGTGCATCCTACGAATAGGAGCATAAACATAATTATTTGACCCTAAGGTCGTTAAAAAGCCATTGTTTGAAATTATCATAAACTACTAATGAAAAAGAAAAGTTTCATGAATAAGACATCTCTAGTAATGCAGCGGATAACTAATACAGCAGGTCCTTAATAGCAAGACAGCAAATCTAACAGCGGAAGCAAGAAACCTCTAGGCACCTGAGAAATACACGCTTAAAAGTCAACACGAATGTTGGTGAGCTATAGTTTAAGTTGTAACAGTAACGTAAGGTAGGACACGAGATTTCAGTGTAACAAAACAGTATGAAAAGTATATGTATAATCGTGGGCACCCGGTAACTAGACTTAACGTTTATAACCCCCTAAAAGTACACTTGGCGAGTGCGTATGTTCACGAAGTATTAAACACCCGTTAAATGCTAGCGCGACTAGCCCGAGTGGGGATGTCAAACCCTATGGATCCATATCTAAGATTCGCGTTCACCGGTTCAAAAACCAATGACTAAATGTTACCGTGTTAAAGGGAATGTTTATGCCGTTGTATAACCCACACACATATAAAGTTTAAGTACTCGTTCCTAGTATGTAAAACATAAAAAGAGCATGTATTCTCAGTCCCAAAATAATTAAAGTAAAAAGGGATGCTATAACTCACAGTGATAAAAGCGGTAAAGTCGGTAATGAAAGTACGCAAGTAGTAAGTCGGTCCAAAAGGTCGTCAACCTAAATCAAGGTTACTAGGTCAGTAGGTTGTCTTTATAAATTCTAATAGTGCATAAAATAAGTTTAAGTGTCATCATCATTGAAGCGACCCGTCCTAATCCATCTGGACGAAGTCCATATCGATTACAAATGATTCAAAATAGTTGATTACATCGCGAGGTACTTGACCTCTATATGATACATTTTACAAACATTGCATTCGTTTTTAAAAATACAAACTTGCTTTACATCGAAAGTTGACGACACGCATACCATTTCATAATATATCTAACTATAATTGACTTAATAATAATCTTGATGAACTCAACGACTCGAATGCAACGGCTTTTTGAAATATGTCATGAATGACTCCAAGTAATATCTTTAAAATGATCAAATGCACAGCGGAAGATTTCTTTCGTACCTGAGAATAAACATGCTTTAAAGTGTCAACCAAAAGGTTGGTGAGTTCATTAGTTTAGCATAAATAATCATTTCCATTATTTTAATAGACCACAAGATTTTCATTTTCAGTTCTCATAAATAAACGTCCCATGCATAGAGACAAAAATAATCATTCATATGGATTGAACACCTAGTAACCGACATTCACAATATGCATATAAGAATATCCCCATCATTCTGGGATCCTCCTTCAAACATGATATAAATTTCGAAGTACTAAAGCATCCGGTACTTTGGATGGGGCTTGTTGGTCCCGATAGATCTATCTTTAGGATTCGCGTCAATTAGGGTGTTTATTCCCTAATTCTTAGATTACCAGACTAACAAGGGGCATATTCGGTTTAATAATCCAGCCATAGAATGTAGTTTCATCTACTCGTGTCTATTTCGTAAAACAGTTATAAAAGCAGCGCATGTATTCTCAGCCCAAAAATATAAAGGGTAAAAAGGCAAATGAAAACTCAACTAATGTATTTTGTAGTAAAAATACATATGACTATATTGAACAATGCAGGGTTGGCCTCGGATTCACGAACCTATATCATTTAGATATTTATTAATACATATAATTGTAACTGAACAATTTATTTATAGTATCTTTAATTTATATATAATGTAGGTTTAATTCGTGTATAATTTCATAATGATTAATATTTATATAGTTATATTAATATATCCATATTTATATACATAATTGTTTAAATGTTATATTTAAATTAGATAGTTTGTTATTTGTATGTATTTATATAAATAATATTAACATGTTTGATATATATATATAGTTACGTGAAATTTTAATATAATTATAATATATATAACAAATATATTTTTGGTACAAATCTTTATCTGTTTAAACATATATAGTTTTGATAATAATAACGATTTACTAATAATAATAATAATTTTACTAATAATAATACTAATAATATTTATTGAAGTTACTTGGAAATAAAATGATAATAATATTAATATTATTTATAATTGTAATTTTATTCATAATACCAACTCTTATATACATACAAAATATATTAATACAATTAATGCTTAAAGTTATCACTAGTCTTAATAATAATGATAATAATAATTTTACTCATCTTAATGATAATAATACTTATAATAATCTCAATCATGTTAATATTAATAATAGTTATAATAGTAATAACCATAATAATAATTCTTTTAATTATTCTACTAATTATATTACTAATATTAGTATTAACAACAATTAACAATGACAATAATTACTAATAATAATAATAATAATAATAATAATAATAATAACAAAAATAATAATAATAATAATAATAATAATGATAATAATAATAATAATAATAATAATAATAATAATAATAATAATAATAATAATAATAATAATAGTACAATAAATAAGAAATTATAATACTAAAAATAAGGTATCTACCTCAAAAAGACACCTTAAAAAGAAAACTGCCGTGTACGGGACTCGAACCCGTGACCTCTCGAACAGCCGCACCAACACTCAACCATCACTCTGCCATCTATTTATCTGAATATTATCCACCCTTAAATTTATTTAAACTGTTTAATTAACTGATTCATTTTCTTCTTCATCAAAAACTAAATCGACCCGTGACTCACAAAAACGTGATAGCAAAAATTATTTGGTTTCATCTAAGTTTAAATTATGAAACAGAAACGTTTAGTGGTTGTTTAATTTAAATTAAATAGAATAAAAATAAACTAAAAGGCTGTGACTGAAATAAAAGTACGTTCATGAACTCAAATCTCAAACTCAAGATTTAGGATGTTATAGATCACGATTCCTAAATGGAGTATGTCCTAAATCCATCTTATAAACTTCCTGGACAATCAGTTTAACTTAAAACGTAAATATATGCTCGAATTCATTTATTGAAAATCTGTTTGACTTTTTAAACAAAATCTTTGACTTCAAAATTTAGAATAAATAAGAATAATTGGAAGTTAATCTTTTGCAGATAGTTTACTGGAATGATTCCTAATAGAATTGTATTTATAGAATTTAAAATTTGATAAGAAATCGACCCCTTTTGAAAATCAACCCAAGAACAGGGCCGTAGCCCGTGTTCTTGAATTTTCTGATAATTTCAATCGAATTAAAACTGTAATAAGTAACGGTATGTGATAATTGATAATGTGAGGTTAGCTGACCTCCTTTTCCACTGAATTCGATTAGGTTTTATGATAATTATAGGTCTACATTTTGAGTTAATCAGGTACAACGAAAATCAATAAAAAATAAAAAATAATAAAAAGAGAAAGCGATCCCTAACAGAATTTGGTGTGTTGTGAAATCGATGGAATCAATTGAAGACAGGAAACAAAGATCAGTACTATATGATAGTGATATGAAACAGACTCCAATTATTTATCTAATTTTTATAAATTATATAATACAATTAGTATAAATAAATAAATAAATATATTAATAATAATAATCCTAATAATAATAATTATATTAATAATAATAATTAATGTTGATAATAATAATAAAAATGATAATAATAAAAATATTGTTAATGATAATAATATTATTAGTAATAATAATATTAATAATATGATGTTATTAATAATAACAATAATAATGATTTTAATAAGTTTAGTAAAAAATTATGATACTAATAATATTACTTATAATAATGCTAATTATAATAATACTATTTATTAATAATAATAATAAGACTAGTAATATTAATCTACCACTTTATATATATCAAATTTCTTATCTATAGATAATAATATTAATAATAATAGTATTGATATTAATTTTGAAAGAAATAACAATATTATTGTAACAATAATTAAGTTAGCATATTATTTTTATATATTATTGATTATGTAATATAATTATTTAATATATATATTATATAACTGATATTGAATATTAAATTTTATACGTTTTAACATATTTTACAATATACATATAATAATAATTATATATATAGAAATCATATATTTATATATAAATTCATTTTAACTATTTTATATCTTAATTCACTTATTTAATTTTAATGTTTAAATTACATTTTATTATTTTCCAATTATTATTATATATATACATACATTTATTTATATACCTATATTTATTTACAAACAATTGTTCGTGAATCGCCTGGCATAGTCAAAGGGTAATTGATTACATGAATATAGATTTCAAAACTTTCGAGACTCAACATTTCAGATTTTTGCTTATCGTGTCGAAATCATACAAAGATTAAGTTTAAATTTGATCGAAAATTTCCGGGTCATCATAGTACCTACCCGTTAAAGAAATTTCGTCCCGAAATTTGAGTGAGGTGGTCATGGCTTACAATAAAAATGTTTTCATGATCAATATGAGTTGATAATTAGAGGTTTATCATTATCGAATAATAATGATAAAATAATTCGATTATCCTAAGAATACGAGTGAAGCTATCGCAAAAGAGTGAATTGGAGAAAATAAGATTTTCCTTAGCTTTTGACGTAAACAGGGTTGAATTCCGGAATTCAAGGGATTTAAAATAAAATCTTCGTAATCTATAAGATTTGATTCTTCGGTGAATAATGAAATTAAGATCTCTATAATTAAATACTGTGATCTGCCTCGATTACTCTGTCTGATATTTCCATTATAAATTAAACTCTTCCGTTCCATTATTCTCACCATTCCTATACTTTCTTTCTTAGTTCATACATCTAAAAGATCGCAAAAATGCTTAATCCCGCTCTAATCCTTGATATTTTTCTAATTATCACTTCTGTCATCCTTCTTTTCAATCTTCTACCAGAAGAATCTGTTTACATCTTCTATTACCTTGGGGTGATACTATTCTTAATTATACCTTGTTTTTATATTGCTATTCGTATTAATATCTATGGTTTGTAATTTATGTGTCGTTATCGGGCTTTATATTCTCCCGTATATTTCGGAGTCCCTACTTTCATCTTCTATAATCATTGTCATTCACAGTTAATGTTCTCTCTTATTTTCTGCTATTTATACGCTCTTTCTATTTCGAAGTTCCATGCTTTTGTTTTCTTTTCGCAAGTAATGGTCCAGAATTTGTAGGTATGGAGTTTCAAATGAACGTAATGTTCTAAACAAGAATAAACGTAATAGCACGATTTGATTTGTCAAATTACCAGAATCGCTGAGAATAGAACTATCAAGAATATACTTTCTTGATATGTTCAGAAGTTAAGCAGAATGAAAGAGTTATGTAACATGGCACATGATGGCGTTATAATCTGTGAATCATCATGTTCCATTTTGAAACTCAGCATGACTTACTGTAATATAATTACGTTGATCAAGTGTCATTATATTATACTAACTCATGCATCAGTTCCCAGCATTACTTCAAAAACATTCATACTTTAATCTCAAAAGTTTACAAAATATAGAAACTAACAGTTTCTATATGCTGTAACACTGATAGCACGAAAAGATTAATGATTTCAGATAAGAATAATTATAAAAATATCTTCAGAAATATGGAGGATATTTATAATGATAGATACGATGATATCTTGGAATTTCTAATATCGAAGGATGATGAAGAAGATTTATCCGTAAGGGTTTAGATTCTGAAGCATGGTGTTGGCTAAAGATTTCATCAGATATAGAATCATCAGGATTCTTTGAAGTCAAACTTATTCTTTGTGATTTGTCCATGGCTTCCTTCATAGTTTCATATAATCCGCTTTTCGGTACTAAATTTTCTATTGAGTGTTTCAAATACTTCATTCTTTATCATCAAACTTTCGACAGTTAAGGTCGTGTACAGTTTGTGCTGCTGTATTCAGCTTTTTCAGAATTTGTGGTATTGATTTGTAGACTGGGTGCTGTTCAAAATTTTAGAATTGAAGATCATGATTTTAAGAGGTACATGTTATATATATATATATATATATATATATATATAAATATATATATATACATATAACTGTTGTTGTAAAATTGTTGCGAGATTCAAAATAATGATTGCTGATTCCCGGTATTTGGTATGGCAATACTCGTTACAAGATGCGGATGAGTATATGATAGGGTTTCAATAAATATAATGATTTTCAGAAAATCAAAGATCAACGGAGTTGCTGATACATCTTCTGATAATGTCGTGGAATATAAAAGGTTACCCGGTAACAATAAAAGAGTACACGTATATATCAAGGTTATAATAAGGTTGTTTTGAACGAAAAGTCGAAGTTGACTTGCTGGAGCTGTGATAAAATTTGCTACTTTGAAAGGGATTACCAAGTTATTTTGGGTAATAATAATGCTAAAGGAGCTAACACAGATACGGGTTAAACATTTTACTCAGGTTTCGAGTGTTTTCAGGTGCATAACTATATGCGTCAATCTCTTCTTCCGTAGATGAAGTGCGGTTGGTTCATACCCTCGATTGAGGTGTTTTCAAGAATCATGAAAGGTTTGAACGTAGATTGTAATTGTCAAAATACAAATGAGGTTTAAGATGAAATCAAGTGGCAAACTTGAAGAATTGTTTAGTTTCATATATTATAATCAATATTTTAATTCATTTTAATTGTCCAATGTTATTAGTCCACAGTCGATAGTCCACAGTTGATAGTCCAATAATTCATATATAGTTTAATATATAATATTCAAATTAATACGTATCGTGACCCGTGTACATGTCTCAGACTTGATCACAACTCAAATTATATATATTAGTGTAGAATCAACCTCAACCCTGTATAGAGAACTCGATCATTACTGCATATAGAGTGTCTATGGTTGTTCCAAATAATATATATAAATGTGTCGATATGATATGTCAAAACCTTGTATACGTGTCCCGATATTTAAAGTGCGTAAAATAAATAACAGAAATTAAATAACGATAAATAAAGTGCGTAAAGTAAATAACAAAAATTAAATGACGAAAAATAAAGTTGCGAGAATGTAAATTGCGATAATTAAATTACGATAAATAAAATGTAATCAGTTAGCTAGGAACAATTAGCTAGGAACAGTTAGCGTGGATTCTTAACAAAATTTCTCATAGTTAATTTGTTTGTTTCTAACAAATTTTATTTTGTCAAATGTTTTCTTCATTATGCCACTTGTTGAATTCTGATAAATCAAAATCCAAATATGAAATTGAATGAAAATGGTTATTCTGTGGTGAACGAATTTGTATATCGGTGGATGTAAGTAGGATAGTAAACGACTGTTGAATCAGCTTCGAAGAATGTACAGTGTAACTTATTAATGTGAAATATGAATATTCCTCGGGTATTACCTACCCGTTAAAATATTTTCACCATTAACAGTTTGTACAAAAGAATTTTTAATTACAATCTTTATGAAAACATATATACATGTATATTTTCTTCAGACGTAATCATGGATTTTATGAGTCAATGTGATATTAAACTCATTAGATTTACGGCTAGAACTAAAGTACATAATCTCTAAAACATTAGAGATTACACATTCGCCATGAAGGACGAAGATAGTTTATGTAGAACGATGATTATACTTGAGGTATAGATTGCGAGGTTGAGACGTGTGACGATGTTGTTGTTGTTGGTACCGGTTATGCTGCTGGTGCTGCTGATGGTGGTACTGTTGCTGTCGGTGCTACAAGTGTTGTTGGTGCTGAGGTTGGTGATGATGTTGGTGTAGTAAGTATAGCTTGTAGATCACGCACCATTCTTGTCAGGTTTTCTATCCTACCCTCTATCATTTCTATCCATCCACTCATCTGATTCGATAGATCTTGGTTATCAATTCGAAGTTCTCTAACTTCTTCTAATATTCCTCTTCGATTGGTATTCGGAAGTAGAGGTTGAATATTTTCTGAAATTGCAGTAACGCGACCTTCGAGGTGGAAAACTTTAGCAAGAAGGGTGAATACAGTGTTGCGCATAGGTTCACCGGTGAGTACATCGTTTTCTCCGATGTTAGGAGGTAAGTTTGGTTTGCGGTAGGGCTCGCCTTCTTCATTTCTCCATCGAGTGAGTAAGTCCCGGACCCACCCCCATCTCCTCCAGAAAGAAAAATAACTAAATGGTTGAGGCACTTCTGGTTCATTGACTTCGGAGTCTACTTCAATACGCATCTCGAAATTGCTTCCGGAACTAATGAAATCCAAGCTAGGTGTAGGATCCGTCTATTATGATCAGTTAGAGGATTTTTTGATATGTAATGATTTTCGGTTATTGGATAATATTCTAATTATATAGAATATCTAATATAGTACAGAAGATCCCGTAGATTACGGAGGGAATTAAGGAAACGTGTCAGATAAAGTCTACAGTGATAGATACGCTAAGATATGGATTAGTAGATACGCTAAGATACGAATTTTGTCTATACACTATTCATGCAATCATTGCAGTAAGATGTGTCTAGACTAAGAATGATAAGCAGGTAATTTCCTAAGGATGATAAGCAGATGATTTCCGACTAGAAATGATAAGCAAAACTTTTGACATGCTGACACGGTCGAAGTCCAGACTCACTAATGCCTCCTAACAACTTATCAGTTAGACACACTAATGCAGACCTGGTTCATTAAGACCTCTGCTCTGATACCAACTGAATCGACCCGTCCTAATCCATCTAGACGAAGTCCATATCGATTACAAACAATTTACAATAGTTGATTACATCGCGAGGTACTTGACCTCTATATGATACATTTTAGAAACATTGCATTCGTTTTTAAAAGACAAACTTGCTTTACATCGAAAGTTGTCGACAAGCATACCATTTCATAATATATCCAAATATAATTAACTTAATAATAATCTTGATGAACTCAACATCTCGAATGCAACGTCTTTTTAAAATATGTCATGAATGACTCCAAGTAATATCTTTAAAATGATCAAATGCACAGCGGAAGATTTCTTTCGTACCTGAGAATAAACATGCTTTAAAGTGTCAACCAAAAGGTTGGTGAGTTCATTAGTTTACCATAAATAATTATTTCCATCATTTTAATAGACCACAATATTTTCATTTTTCAGTTCTCATAAATAAACGTCCCATGCATAGAGACAAAAATAATCATTCATATGGATTGAACACCTGGTAACCGACATTCACAATATGCATATAAGAATATCCCCATCATTCCGGGATCCTCCTTCAGACATGATATAAATTTTGAAGTACTAAAGCATCCGGTACTTTGGATGGGGCTTGTTGGGCCCGATAGATCTATCTTTAGGATTCGCATCAATTAGGGTGTTTATTCCCTAATTCTTAGATTACCAGACTAACAAGGGGCATATTCGGTTTAATAATCCAGCCATAGAATGTAGTTTCATTTACTCGTGTCTATTTCGTAAAAAAGTTATAAAAGCAGCGCATGTATTCTCAGCCCAAAAATATAAAGGGTAAAAAGGCAAATGAAAACTCACCTAATGTATTTTGTAGTAAAAATACATATGACTATATTGAACAATGTAGGGTTGGCCTCGGATTCACGAACCTATATCATTTGGATATTTATTAATACACATAATTGTAACTGAACAATTTATTTATAATATCTTTAATTTATATATAATGTAGGTTTAATTCGTGTATAATTTCATAATGATTAATATTTATATAGTTATATTAATATATCTATATTTATATACATAATTGTTTAAATGTTATATTTAAATTCGATAGTTTGTTATTTGTATGTATTTATATAAATAATATTAACAGGTTTGATATATATATATATATATATATATATATATATATATATATATATATATATATATATATATATATATATATATATATATATATATATATATATATATATATATAGTTACGTAAAATTTTAATATAATTATAATATATATAACAAATATATTTTTGATACAAATATTTATCTGTTTAAACATATATAGTTTTGATAATAATAACGATTTACTAATAATAATAATAATTTTACTAATAATAATACTAATAATATTTATTGAAGTTACTTGGAAATAGAATGATAATAATATTAATATTATTTATAATTGTAATTTTATTCATAATACCAACTCTTATACACATACAAAATATATTAATACTATTAATGCTTAAAGTTATCACTAGTCTTAATAATAATGATAATAATAATTTTACTCTTCTTAATGATAATAATACTTATAATAATCTCAATCATGTTAATATTAATAATAGTTATACTAGTAATAACCATAATAATAATTCTTTTAATTATTCTACTAATTATAGTACTAATATTAGTATTAACAACAATTAACAATGACAATAATTACTAATAATAATAATAATAATAATAATAATAATAATAATAATAATAATAATAATAATAATAACAAAAAAAAATAAATAATAATAATAATAATAATAATAATAATAATAATAATAATAATAATAATAATAATAATAATAATAATAATAATAATAATAATAATAATAATGGTACAATAAATAAGAAATATTAATACTAAAAATAAGGTATCTACCTCAAAAAGACACCTTAAAAAGAAAACTGCCGTGTACGGGACTCGAACCTGTGACCTCTCGAACACCCGCACCAACACTCAACCATCACTCTGCCGTCTGTTTATCTGAATATTATCCACCCTTAAATTTATTTAAACTGTTTAATTAACTGATTCATTTTCTTCTTCATCAAAAACTGAATCGACCCGTGACTCACAAAAACGTGATAGCAAAAATTATTTGGTTTCATCTAAGTTTAAATTATGAAACAGAAACGTTTAGTGGTTGTTTAATTTAAATTGAACAGAATAAAAATAAACTAAAAGGCTGTGACTGAAATAAAAATACGTTCATGAACTCAAACCTCAAACTCAAGATTTAGGATGTTATAGATCACGATTCCTAAATGGAGTATGTCCTAAATCCATCTTATAAACTTCCTGGACCATCAATTTAACTTAAAATGTAAATATATGCTCGAATTCTTTTATTGAAAATCTGTTTGACTTTTTAAACAAAATCTTTGACTTTAAAATTTGGATTAAATAAGAATAATTGGAAGTTAATCTTTTGCAGATAGTTTACTGGAATGATTCCTAATAGAATTGTATTTATAGAATTTAAAATTTGATAAGAAATCGAACCCTTTTGAAAATCAACCTAAGAACAGGGCCGTAGCATGCGTTCTTGAATTTTCTGATAATTTCAATCGAATTAAAACTGTAATAAGTAACGGTATGTGATAATTGATAATGTGAGGTTAGCTGGCCTCCTTTTCCACTGAATTCGATCAGGTTTTATGATAATTATAGGTCAACATTTTGAGTTAATCAGGTACAACGAAAATCAATAAAAAAATAAAAAATAATAAAAAGAGAAAGCGATCCCTAACAGAATTTGGTGTGTTGTGAAATCGATGGAATCAATTGAAGACAGGAAACAAAAATCAGTACTATATGATAGTGATATGAAACAGACTCCAATTATTTATCTGATTTTTATAAATTATATAATACAATTAGTATAAATAAATAAATAAATATAATAATAATAATAATCCTAATAATAATAATTATATTAATAATAATAATTAATGTTGATAATAATAATAAAAATGATAAAAATAAAAATATTATTAATGATAATAATATTGTTAGTAATAATAATATTAATAATATGATGTTATTAATAATAACAATAATAATGATTTTAATAAGTTTAGTAAAAAATTATGATACTAATAATATTACTTATAATAATGCTAATTATAATAATAGTATTTATTAATAATAATAATAATAATAAGACTAGTAATATTAATCTACCACTTTATATATATCAAATTTCTTATCTATAGATAATAATATTAATAATAATAGTATTGATATTAATTTTGAAAGAAATAAAAATATTACTGTAACAATAATTAAGTTAGCATATTATTTTTACATATTATTGATTATGTAATATAATTATTTAATATATATATTATATAACTGATATTGAATATTAAATTTTATACGTTTTAACATATTTTACAATATACATATAATAATAATTATATATATAGAAATCATATATTTATATATAAATTCATTTTAACTATTTTATATCTTAATTCAATTATTTAATTTTAATGTTTAAATTACATTTTATTATTTTCCAATTATTATTATATATATACATACATTTATTTATATACCTATATTTATTTACAAACAATTGTTCGTGAATCGTCGGGCATAGTCAAAGGGTAATTGATTACATGAATACAGATTTCAAAACTTTCGAGACTCAACATTTCAGATTTTTGCTTATCGTGTCGAAATCATACAAAGATTAAGTTTAAATTTGATCAGAAATTTCCGGGTCATCACAATCATCATAGTTCATCATCAAAATGCTAAGTAAGTTCGACAAGAATAGAGATCGAAACAATAGGCTGAATTCGGTCAGCTGCTACGACCTCTACGTAAATCGAAAAGATGCATAGTCAGTGGCTATGACTCCGTATATGAGTCCACTAACCGCTGACCAATTTTCAGAACCTAACTAGTCTTCGTTTGACCGTGGCGACGGTTTAAGTGCGAGTAGGTCAGAAATTTCAGCACAACGTTAATAGGGTGTAGTGACTCTCGGAGGACCATAAATCCTAAACCGTAACTCGGATTAAGACGAGGCCTAAACGGAAAATCATCTACTCGAACTGGGGTTCTTGGTGCTTGATGCTCATCACGGTTCTCATCCTTGATGCTTGTAGCTTCAAGTGTACAACTCGTTGATGGTTTAGCATCACTTTTGACCAAGATTCTACCATCAATACACAATATGTTAAGACCAAGTGGTAAAACAACTCATTTAAGAGTCTTAGATGGATGATGAACCAAGGTTACATCATATCCTTAGTCTTAACACAAATACAATGAAATGTCCCGTTCTTATTGATTAAAAACGTTCCATATTAATTGATTTCGTTGCGAGGTTTTGACCTCTATATGAGACGTTTTTCAAAGACTGCATTCATTTTAAAACAAACCATAACCTTTATTTCATCAATAAAGGTTTAAAAAGCTTTACGTAGATTATCAAATAATGATAATCTAAAATATCCTGTTTACACACGACCATTACATAATGGTTTACAATACAAATATGTTACAACAAAATAAGTTTCTTGAATGCAGTTTTTACACAATATCATACAAACATGGACTCCAATTCTCGTCCTTATTTAAGTATGCGACAGCGGAAGCTCTTAATAATCACCTGAGAATAAACATGCTTAAAACGTCAACAAAAATGTTGGTGAGTTATAGGTTTAACCTATATATATCAAATCATAATAATAGACCACAAGATTTCATATTTCAATACACATCCCATACATAGAGATAAAAATCATTCATATGGTGAACACCTGGTAACCGAAAATGACAAGATGCATATATAAGAATATCCCCATCATTCCGGGACACCCTTCGGATATGATATAAATTTCGAAGTACTAAAGCATCCGGTACTTTGGATGGGGTTTGTTAGGCCCAATAGATCTATCTTTAGGATTCGCGTCAATTAGGGTGTCTGTTCCCTAATTCTTAGATTACCAGACTTAATAAAAAGGGGCATATTCGATTTCGATAATTCAACCATAGAATGTAGTTTCACGTACTTGTGTCTATTTTGTAAATCATTTATAAAACCTGCATATATTCTCATCCCAAAAATATTAGATTTTAAAAGTGGGACTATAACTCACTTTCACAGATTTTTACTTCGTCGGGAAATAAGACTTGGCCACTGGTTGATTCACGAACCTATAACAATATATACATATATATCAAAGTATGTTCAAAATATATTTACAACACTTTTAATATATTTTGATGTTTTAAGTTTATTAAGTCAGCTGTCCTCGTTAGTAACCTACAACTAGTTGTCCACAGTTAGATGTACAGAAATAAATCGATAAATATTATCTTGAATCAATCCACGACCCAGTGTATACGTATCTCAGTATTGATCACAACTCAAACTATATATATTTTGGAATCAACCTCAACCCTGTATAGCTAACTCCAACATTCACATATAGAGTGTCTATGGTTGTTCCGAAATATATATAGATGTGTCGACATGATAGGTCGAAACATTGTATACGTGTCTATGGTATCTCAAGATTACATAATATATAATACAAGTTGATTAAGTTATGGTTGGAATAGATTTGTTACCAATTTTCACGTAGCTAAAATGAGAAAAATTATCCAATCTTGTTTTACCCATAACTTCTTCATTTTAAATCCGTTTTGAGTGAATCAAATTGCTATGGTTTCATATTGAACTCTATTTTATGAATCTAAACAAAAAAAGTATAGGTTTCTAGTCAGAAAAATAAGTTACAAGTCGTTTTTGTAAAGGTAGTCATTTCAGTCGAAAGAACGACGTCTAGATGACCATTTTAGAAAACATACTTCCACTTTGAGTTTAACCATAATTTTTGGATATAGTTTCATGTTCATAATAAAAATCAGTTTCTCAGAATAACAACTTTTAAATCAAAGTTTATCATAGTTTTTAATTAACTAACCCAAAACAGCCCGCGGTGTTACTACGACGGCGTAAATCCGGTTTTACGGTGTTTTTCGTGTTTCCAGGTTTTAAATCATTAAGTTAGCATATCATATAGATATAGAACATGTGTTTAGTTGATTTTAAAAGTCAAGTTAGAAGGATTAACTTTTGTTTGCGAACAAGTTTAGAATTAACTAAACTATGTTCTAGTGATTACAAGTTTAAACCTTCGAATAAGATAGCTTTATATGTATGAATCGAATGATGTTATGAACATCATTACTACCTTAAGTTCCTTGGATAAACCTACTGGAAAAGATAAAAATGGATCTAGCTTCAATGGATCCTTGGATGGCTCGAAGTTCTTGAAGCAGAATCATGACACGAAAACAAGTTCAAGTAAGATCATCACTTGAAATAAGATTGTTATAGTTATAGAAATTGAACCAAAGTTTGAATATGATTATTACCTTGTATTAGAATGATAACCTACTGTAAGAAACAAAGATTTCTTGAGGTTGGATGATCACCTTACAAGATTGGAAGTGAGCTAGCAAACTTGAAAGTATTCTTGATTTTATGAAACTAGAACTTTTAGAATTTATGAAGAACACTTAGAACTTGAAGATAGAACTTGAGAGAGATCAATTAGATGAAGAAAATTGAAGAATGAAAGTGTTTGTAGGTGTTTTTGGTCGTTGGTGTATGGATTAGATATAAAGGATATGTTATTTTGTTTTCATGTAAATAAGTCATGAATGATTACTCATATTTTTGTAATTTTATGAGATATTTCATGCTAGTTGCCAAATGATGGTTCCCCATGTGTTAGGTGACTCACATGGGCTGCTAAGAGCTGATCATTGGAGTGTATATACCAATAGTACATACATCTAAAAGCTGTGTATTGTACGAGTACGAATACGGGTGCATACGAGTAGAATTGTTGATGAAACTGAATGAGGATCTAATTGTAAGCATTTTTGTTAAGTAGAAGTATTTTGATAAGTGTCTTGAAGTCTTTCAAAAGTGTATGAATACATATTAAAACACTACATGTATATACATTTTAACTGAGTCGTTAAGTCATCGTTAGTCGTTACATGTAAATGTTGTTTTGAAACCTTTAGGTTAACGATCTTGTTAAATGTTGTTAACCCAATGTTTATAATATCAAAAGAGATTTTAAATTATTATATTATCATGATATTATGATGTACGAATATCTCTTAATATGATATATATACATTAAATGTCGTTACAACGATAAACGTTACATATATGTCTCGTTTCAAAATCATTAAGTTAGTAGTCTTGTTTTTACATATGTAGTTCATTATTAATATAATTAATGATATGTTTACTTATCATAATATCATGTTAACTATATATATAACCAGATATATGTCATCATATAGTTTTTTACAAGTTTTAACGTTCGTGAATCACCGGTCAACTTGGGTGGTCAATTGTCTATATGAAACATATTTCAATTAATCAAGTCTTAACAAGTTTGATTGCTTAACATGTTGGAAACATTTAATCATGTAAATATCAATCTCAATTAATATATATAAACATGGAAAAGTTCGGGTCACTACAGTACCTACCCGTTAAATAAATTTCGTCCCGAAATTTTAAGCTGTTGAAGGTGTTGACGAATCTTCTAGAAATAGATGCGGGTATTTCTTCTTCATCTGATCTTCACACTCCCAGGTGAACTTGGGTCCTCTACGAGCATTCCATCGAACCTTAACAATTGGTATCTTGTTTTGCTTAAGTCTTTTAACCTCACGATCCATTATTTCGACGGGTTCTTCGATGAATTGAAGTTTTTCGTTGATTTGGATTTCATCTAACGGAATAGTGAGATCTTCTTCAGCAAAACATTTCTTCAAATTCGAAACGTGGAAAGTGTTATGTACAGCCGCGAGTTGTTGAGGTAACTCTAGTCGGTAAGCTACTGGTCCGACACGATCAATAATCTTGAATGGTCCAATATACCTTGGATTTAATTTCCCTCGTTTACCAAATCGAACAACGCCTTTCCAAGGTGCAACTTTAAGCATGACCATCTCTCTAATTTCAAATTCTATATCTTTTCTTTTAATGTCAGCGTAGCTCTTTTGTCGACTTTGGGCGGTTTTCAACCGTTGTTGAATTTGGATGATCTTCTCGGTAGTTTCTTGTATAATCTCCGGACCCGTAATCTGTCTATCCCCCACTTCACTCCAACAAATCGGAGACCTGCACTTTCTACCATAAAGTGCTTCAAACGGCGCCATCTCAATGCTTGAATGGTAGCTGTTGTTGTAGGAAAATTCTGCTAATGGTAGATGTCGATCCCAACTGTTTCCGAAATCAATAACACATGCTCGTAGCATGTCTTCAAGCGTTTGTATCGTCCTTTCGCTCTGCACATCAGTTTGTGGATGATAGGCAGTACTCATGTCTAGACGAGTTCCTAATGCTTGCTGTAATGTCTGCCAGAATCTTGAAATAAATCTGCCATCCCTATCAGAGATAATAGAGATTGGTATTCCATGTCTGGAGATGACTTCCTTCAAATACAGTCGTGCTAACTTCTCCATCTTGTCATCTTCTCTTATTGGCAGGAAGTGTGCTGATTTGGTGAGACGATCAACTATTACCCAAATAGTATCAAAACCACTTGCAGTCCTTGGCAATTTAGTGATGAAATCCATGGTAATGTTTTCCCATTTCCATTCCGGGATTTCGGGTTGTTGAAGTAGACCTGATGGTTTCTGATGCTCAGCTTTGACCTTAGAACACGTCAAACATTCTCCTACGTATTTAGCAACATCGGCTTTCATACCCGGCCACCAAAAATGTTTCTTGAGATCCTTGTACATCTTCCCCGTTCCAGGATGTATTGAGTATCTGGTTTTATGAGCTTCTCTAAGTACCATTTCTCTCATATCTCCAAATTTTGGTACCCAAATCCTTTCAGCCCTATACCGGGTTCCGTCTTCCCGAATATTAAGATGCTTCTCCGATCCTTTGGGTATTTCATCCTTTAAATTTCCCTCTTTTAAAACTCCTTGTTGTGCCTCCTTTATTTGAGTAGTAAGGTTATTATGAATCATTATATTCATAGATTTTACTCGAATGGGTTCTCTGTCCTTCCTGCTCAAGGCATCGGCTACCACATTTGCCTTCCCCGGGTGGTAACGAATCTCAAAGTCGTAATCATTCAACAATTCAATCCACCTACGCTGCCTCATATTCAGTTGTTTCTGATTAAATATGTGTTGAAGACTTTTGTGGTCGGTATATATAATACTTTTGACCCCATATAAGTAGTGCCTCCAAGTCTTTAATGCAAAAACAACCGCGCCTAATTCCAAATCATGCGTCGTATAATTTTGTTAGTGAATCTTCAATTGTCTAGACGCATAAGCAATCACCTTCGTTCGTTGCATTAATACACAACCGAGACCTTGCTTTGATGCGTCACAATAAATCACAAAATCATCATTCCCTTCAGGCAATGACAATATAGGTGCCGTAGTTAGCTTTTTCTTCAATAACTGAAACGCTTTCTCTTGTTCATCATTCCATTCAAATTTCTTCCCTTTATGCGTTAATGCAGTCAAGGGTTTTGCTATTCTGGAAAAGTCTTGGATGAACCTTCTGTAGTAACCAGCTAGTCCTAAAAACTGGCGTATGTGTTTCGGAGTTTTCGGGGTTTCCCACTTTTCAACAGTTTCTATCTTTGCCGGATCCACCTTAATACCTTCTTTGTTCACTATGTGACCGAGGAATTGAACTTCTTCCAACCAAAATGCACACTTTGAAAACTTAGCGTACAATTTTTCCTTCCTCAATACTTCTAACACCTTTCTCAAATGTTCACCGTGTTCTTGGTCATTCTTTGAGTAAATAAGTATGTCATCAATGAAAACAATGACAAACTTGTCAAGGTATGGTCCACACACTCGGTTCATAAGGTCCATGAACACAGCTGGTGCATTAGTTAAACCAAACGGCATGACCATAAACTCATAATGACCGTAACGTGTTCTGAAAGCAGTCTTTGGAATATCATCTTCTTTCACCCGCATTTGATGATACCCGGAACGTAAGTCAATCTTTGAATAAACAGACGAGCCTTGTAGTTGATCAAATAAGTCGTCGATTCTCGGTAGTGGGTAGCGGTTCTTGATGGTAAGTTTGTTCAACTCTCGGTAGTCGATACACAACCTGAATGTACCATCTTTCTTCTTGACAAACAAAACAGGAGCTCCCCACGGTGATGTGCTTGGTCGAATGAAACCACGCTCTAAAAGTTCTTGTAATTGGCTTTGCAGTTCTTTCATCTCGCTGGGTGCGAGTCTGTAAGGAGCACGAGCTATTGGTGCAGCTCCTGGTACAAGATGTATTTGAAATTCAACGGATCGATGTGGGGGTAATCCCGGTAATTCTTTCGGAAATACATCGGGAAATTCTTTTGCAATGGGAACATCATTGATGCTCTTTTCTTCAGTTTGTACTTTCTCGACGTGTGCTAGAACAGCATAGCAACCTTTTCTTATTAGTTTTTGTGCCTTCAAATTACTAATAAGATGTAGCTTCGTGTTGCCCTTTTCTCCGTACACCATTAAGGGTTTTCCTTTTTCTCGTATAATGCGAATTGCATTTTTGTAACAAACGATCTCCGCTTTCACTTCTTTCAACCAGTCCATACCGATTATCACATCAAAACTCCCTAACTCTACTGGTATCAAATCAATCTTAAATGTTTCGCTAACCAGTTTAATTTCTCGATTCCGACATATATTATCTGCTGAAATTAATTTACCATTTGCTAATTCGAGTAAAAATTTACTATCCAAAGGCGTCAATGGACAACTTAATTTAGCACAAAAATCTCTACTCATATAGCTTCTATCCGCACCCGAATCAAATAAAACGTAAGCAGATTTATTGTCAATAAGGAACGTACCCGTAACAAGCTCCGGGTCTTCCTGTGCCTCTGCCGCATTAATATTGAAAACTCTTCCACGGCCTTGTCCATTCGTGTTCTCCTGGTTCGGGCAATTTCTAATAATGTGGCCCGGTTTTCCACATTTATAACAAACTACATTGGCATAACTTGCTCCGACACTACTTGCTCAGCCATTACTCGTTCCGACACCATTTGTTCCTTTCGTTCTATTAACCCCTGGTCCGTAGACCTCACACTTCGCCGCGCTATGACCATTTCTTTTACACTTGTTGCAAAATTTGGTGCAGAACCCCGAGTGATTCTTTTCACACCTTTGGCATAGCTGCTTCTGATTGTTGTTGTTGTTGCGGTTATTATTGTTGTTGGGATGATTGTTGTAGTTGCTGTTGTTGTTGTTGTTGTTGTTGTTGGGCCATTTGTTGTAGTTGCGATTGATGTTGCGATTGTTGGGATAATTGTTGCGATTATTGTTGTAATTGCTGTTGTTGTTGTATTGGTGATTCTTATCACCGTTTTCCTCCCACTTTCTTTTGACTTGCTTCACATTGGCCTCTTCAGCAGTCTGTTCTTTAATTCTTTCTTCAATCTGGTTCACGAGTTTGTGAGCCATTCTACATGCCTGTTGTATGGAGGCGGGCTCGTGTGAACTTATATCTTCTTGGATTCTTTCCGGTAATCCTTTCACAAACGCGTCGATCTTCTCTTCCTCATCTTCGAATGCTCCCGGACACAATAGGCACAATTCTGTGAATCGTCTTTCGTACGTGGTAATATCAAATCCCGGGTTCGTAACCCTCTAAGTTCTGTCTTGAGCTTATTGACCTCGGTTCTGGGACGGTACTTCTCGTTCATCAAGTGCTTGAATGCTGACCACGGTAGTGCGTACGCATCGTCTTGTCCCACTTGCTCTAGATAGGTATTCCACCATGTTAACGCAGAACCTGTGAAGGTATGCGTAGCGTACTTTACTTTGTCCTCTTCAGTACACTTACTTATGGAAAACACCGATTCGACCTTCTCGGTCCACCGTTTCAATCCGATCGGTCCTTCGGTTCCATCAAATTCCAAAGGTTTGCAGGCAGTGAATTCTTTGTAGGTGCATTCTACACGATTTCCTGTACTGCTAGATCCAAGGTTATTGTTGGTATGTAGCGCAGCCTGTACTGCGGCTATGTTTGAAGCTAGAAAAGTACGGAATTCCTCTTCATTCATATTCACGGTGTGTCGAGTAGTCGGTGCCATTTCCTTCAAAATAGTTAAATGGAACAAGTTAATCATACAGAATATTAAGAGTAGTTAATAGTATTTCGTAGCATAATATGAACTCATTTATAAAAGCTTTTTCTTCATATTAGCGTTTTATAAGTTTAAATTCGGGTAGTACCTACCTGTTAAGTTCATACTTAGTAGCTAATATACAATTCAACTACTACAATTCTATATGAAAAACTGATTATAATAATATTTCGCGTTCAAACTTTTATACAATATTTTACAAACTTACAATACCGCTTATTTTACATAAAGCATGAAATATAGCACACAATAACTTCGATACAAGATAGTTGTGAAGATAATTCTAGCTAGTACACAAGTCGTTTAGCAAAGGCAATAAAGACACGTAATTCATACGTCCAGAAACAAGTCATGCATTCTGGTTTTACTAGGACTACTTCCCATCCTTGGTCTTGTGGAACATAACCGTTATGGCCATTGATAAGACAGCGTGTTGTAACGTCATCAAAGGGACGAGGGTTACGTAATGACCAACAGTCTCGTAATAACCTAAAAACCTCATTTCTTACCCCAATTCTAGACTCCGTCACTTGTGGGAACGTTTTGTTTAATAGTTGTAGCCCGATGTTCTTGTTCTCACTTTGGTGAGAAGCGAACATTACTAACCCGTAAGCATAACATGCTTCTTTATGTTGCATGTTAGCCGCTTTTTCTAAATCACGAAGTCCTATATTCGGATATACTGAGTCAAAATAATTTCTTAACCCGTTGCGTAAAATAGCATTTGGGTTCCCCGTAATATATGCGTCAAAGTAAACACATCGTAACTTATGGATTTCCCAATGTGATATTCCCCATCTTCCGAACGAAAGCCTTTTATAAACCAAGGCATTCTTGGAACGTTCTTCGAATGTCTTACAAACTGATCTCGCCTTAAATAGTTGTGCCGAAGAATTCTGACCGACTCTAGACAAGATTTCATCAATCATGTCTCCGGGTAGGTCTCTTAAAATATTGGGTTGTCTATCCATTTTGTGTTTTTATACTGTAAAATAGACAAGAGTTAGATTCATAAAAAAAAATACTTATTAATACAAGCAATTTTTACATATATCGTAAAGCATAAGCACACTATATTACATATATTACACCACACGAATACAACTATCTTATTCCGACTCGCTTGTTTCTTCTTCTTCGGTTTTGGTTCGTTTTGCCAAGTTTCTAGGGATACATGATGTTCCCCTAATACGAGCCGTCGTTATCCACATTGGTTTAGAAAAACCTGGTGGTTTAGAGGTTCCCGGGTCATTGTTACAACTTAAGGACTTCGGGGGTTGACGATACATATAAAGTTCATCGGGGTTGGAATTAGATTTCTCTATTTTTATGCCCTTTCCCTTATTATTTTCTTTTGCCTTTTTAAATTCAGTTGGGGTAATTTCTATAACATCATCGGAATTCTCGTCGGAATCCGATTCATCGGAGAATTGGTAATCCTCCCAATATTTTGCTTCCTTGGCGGAAACACCATTGACCATGATTAACCTTGGTCGGTTGGTTGAGGATTCTCTTTTACTTAACCGTTTTATTATTTCCCCCACCGATTCTATTTCTTCTTCCGGTTCCTCTTCGGGAACTTGTGAATCAGTCCACGAATCATTCCAATTTACATTTAACTCTTCATTATTATTAGGTGAGTCAATGGGACTTGTTCTAGAGGTAGACATCTATCACATAATATCAAACACGATAAGAGATTAATATATCACATAATATTCATATGTTAAAAATATATAGTTTCCAACAAAAATGTTAAGCAATCATTTTTAAAGAAAACACGGTCGAAGTCCAGACTCACTAATGCATCCTAACAAACTCGATAAGACACACTAATGCAAATTTTCTGGTTCTCTAAGACCAACGCTCGGATACCAACTGAAATGTCCCGTTCTTATTGATTAAAAACGTTCCATATTAATTGATTTCGTTGCGAGGTTTTGACCTCTATATGAGACGTTTTTCAAAGACTGCATTCATTTTAAAACAAACCATAACCTTTATTTCATCAATAAAGGTTTAAAAAGCTTTACGTAGATTATCAAATAATGATAATCTAAAATATCCTGTTTACACACGACCATTACATAATGGTTTACAATACAAATATGTTACAACAAAATAAGTTTCTTGAATGCAGTTTTTACACAATATCATACAAGCATGGACTCCAATTCTCGTCCTTATTTATGTATGCGACAGCGGAAGCTCTTAATAATCACCTGAGAATAAACATTCTTAAAACGTCAACAAAAATGTTGGTGAGTTATAGGTTTAACCTATATATATCAAATCATAATAATAGACCACAAGATTTCATATTTCAATACACATCCCATACATAGAGATAAAAATCATTCATATGGTGAACACCTGGTAACCGACAATGACAAGATGCATATATAAGAATATCCCCATCATTCCGGGACACCCTTCGGATATGATATAAATTTCGAAGTACTAAAGCATCCGGTACTTTGGATGGGGTTTGTTAGGCCCAATAGATCTATCTTTAGGATTCGTGTCAATTAGGGTGTCTGTTCCCTAATTCTTAGATTACCAGACTTAATAAAAAGGGGCATATTCGATTTCGATAATTCAACCATAGAATGTAGTTTCACGTACTTGTGTCTATTTTGTAAATCATTTATAAAACCTGCATGTATTCTCATCCCAAAAATATTAGATTTTAAAAGTGGGACTATAACTCACTTTCACAGATTTTTACTTCGTCGGGAAGTAAGACTTGGCCACTGGTTGATTCACGAACCTATAACAATATATACATATATATCAAAGTATGTTCAAAATATATTTACAACACTTTTAATATATTTTGATGTTTTAAGTTTATTAAGTCAGCTGTTCTCGTTAGTAACCTACAACTAGTTGTCCACAGTTAGATGTACAGAAATAAATCGATAAATATTATCTTGAATCAATCCACGACCCAGTGTATACGTATCTCAGTATTGATCACAACTCAAACTATATATATTTTGGAATCAACCTCAACCCTGTATAGCTAACTCCAACATGCACATATAGAGTGTCTATGGTTGTTCCGAAATATATATAGATGTGTCGACATGATAGGTCGAAACATTGTATACGTGTCTATGGTATCTCAAGATTACATAATATATAATACAAGTTGATTAAGTTATGGTTGGAATAGATTTGTTACCAATTTTCACGTAGCTAAAATGAAAAAATTATCCAATCTTGTTTTACCCATAACTTCTTCATTTTAAATCCGTTTTGAGTGAATCAAATTGCTATGGTTTCATATTGAACTCTATTTTATGAATCTAAACAAAAAAAGTATAGGTTTCTAGTCAGAAAAATAAGTTACAAGTCGTTTTTGTAAAGGTAGTCATTTCAGTCGAAAGAACGACGTCTAGATGACCATTTTAGAAAACATACTTCCACTTTGAGTTTAACCATAATTTTTGGATATAGTTTCATGTTCATAATAAAAATCATTTTCTCAGAATAACAACTTTTAAATCAAAGTTTATCATAGTTTTTAATTAACTAACCCAAAACAGCCCGCGGTGTTACTACGACGGCGTAAATCCGGTTTTACGGTGTTTTTCGTGTTTCCAGGTTTTAAATCATTAAGTTAGCATATCATATAGATATAGAACATGTGTTTAGTTGATTTTAAAAGTCAAGTTAGAAGGATTAACTTTTGTTTGCGAACAAGTTTAGAATTAACTAAACTATGTTCTAGTGATTACAAGTTTAAACCTTCGAATAAGATAGCTTTATATGTATGAATCGAATGATGTTATGAACATCATTACTACCTTAAGTTCCTTGGATAAACCTACTGGAAAAGAGAAAAATGGATCTAGCTTCAATGGATCCTTGGATGGCTCGAAGTTCTTGAAGCAGAATCATGACACGAAAACAAGTTCAAGTAAGATCATCACTTGAAATAAGATTGTTATAGTTATAGAAATTGAACCAAAGTTTGAATATGATTATTACCTTGTATTAGAATGATAACCTACTGTAAGAAACAAAGATTTCTTGAGGTTGGATGATCACCTTACAAGATTGGAAGTGAGCTAGCAAACTTGAAAGTATTCTTGATTTTATGAAACTAGAACTTTTAGAATTTATGAAGAACACTTAGAACTTGAAGATAGAACTTGAGAGAGATCAATTAGATGAAGAAAATTGAAGAATGAAAGTGTTTGTAGGTGTTTTTGGTCATTGGTGTATGGATTAGATATAAAGGATATGTTATTTTGTTTTCATGTAAATAAGTCATGAATGATTACTCATATTTTTGTAATTTTATGAGATATTTCATGCTAGTTGCCAAATGATGGTTCCCCATGTGTTAGGTGACTCACATGGGCTGCTAAGAGCTGATCATTGGAGTGTATATACCAATAGTACATACATCTAAAAGCTGTGTATTGTACGAGTACGAATACGGGTGCATACGAGTAGAATTGTTGATGAAACTGAACGAGGATCTAATTGTAAGCATTTTTGTTAAGTAGAAGTATTTTGATAAGTGTCTTGAAGTCTTTCAAAAGTGTATGAATACATATTAAAACACTACATGTATATACATTTTAACTGAGTCGTTAAGTCATCGTTAGTCGTTACATGTAAATGTTGTTTTGAAACCTTTAGGTTAACGATCTTGTTAAATGTTGTTAACCCAATGTTTATAATATCAAAAGAGATTTTAAATTATTATATTATCATGATATTATGATGTACGAATATCTCTTAATATGATATATATACATTAAATGTCGTTACAACGATAAACGTTACATATATGTCTCGTTTCAAAATCATTAAGTTAGTAGTCTTGTTTTTACATATGTAGTTCATTGTTAATATAATTAATGATATGTTTACTTATCATAATATCATGTTAACTATATATATAACCATATATATGTCATCATATAGTTTTTTACAAGTTTTAACGTTCGTGAATCACCGGTCAACTTGGGTGGTCAATTGTCTATATGAAACATATTTCAATTAATCAAGTCTTAACAAGTTTGATTGCTTAACATGTTGGAAACATTTAATCATGTAAATATCAATCTCAATTAATATATATAAACATGGAAAAGTTCGGGTCACTATATACAAGTCCTATTTACAAACAAAGTTACAAACTTTACATCAATCAAACAAGTATGAACATGATCTAAGTCAAATGAAGTGATGGAACCCTAAGCTAGAGAGCTTGGATCCCTTTCACACAATTTATAAGGTCACAAAGCTAGAAAGCTTGAACCTTTAGTGTTCTTGAAGATCTTGAAGCATAAAGCTTGGATCTTTAAGTTACATGAAGACCATAAACACAAGTTTTGATCTTTATAACAAAACAACAAGATCATAAGCTAGAAAACTTAGATCCAATAATAAGATATGAAGATTCAAGCTAGAAAGCTTGCATCTTGGTTGTTCTTGAAGATCTTGAAGCATAAAGCTTGTATCTTTAAGTTAAATGAAGATTACAAACACAAGTTTGAATCTTTTTAACAAAATAACATGATTAAAGCTAAAATAATCTAGATCTACAAAATTGGTGAAGATTCAAAGCTAGAAAGCTTGAATCTTCCATGTTCTTGAAGGATTCATGCTTGAATCTACAAGATCTAATCAAGATCAAAGTTAAAGAACTTGATCTCCATGAATGATGATGAACACGAAATAGAAAAGAGGAGAAGAAGAAGAATTTTAATACTTACAAGTTTCTAGAGTGAGAAAGACTAGAAAGGAAATAAGAGAGCAAGTGTGTGTGAAATTCAAATGAGAGCAAGTGTTAAATGGATGAAATGAAGCTAGTATTTATAGTGAAATAAAGGTGAGGGTGGTGGTGGTAGCCGTGATTTTGAGGGGGGAACAAGGGGGATAAAAAGTTGCTTTTTGGTTAATGGTTGTCTAAAGTAGGTACTTATGCTAGGATCCCATGTAACATTATGGATAATACTTGACATTTTTGCTAGTATGTTCCCTCTAATTAAATGGGTAATTGTCTTATATATTAATGGGTCACTAGTAATTAATAAGTGGACTAATTAATTGGGCCACTAGCTAGAGTAGGGTGGGCTTAAGTCCAACAAGGTAGAAAGTCTAACAAGACTAACTAGTAAGCTTAATAAAATTCCTACGCGTAATTAAGCATCCAAAAACCCAGGTAATTATTATTATAAAATAATAATTAATATTTCGCAGTCATAATATTCCGGTTACGACAAAAGTCAAATGTGTGCGCAGTCCGCGGTTTATTCGAAACGTCAAGTAACACTAACGGTTAAAAAGCATCCGTTGAAGAAGTTAAGTATCCTACATACTCTAAGGCACATTTTAACATATAATTGGAAGTAAACCACTGTAACAACCCGTCCTTATCCATCTGGACGAAGTCATCAACATTTGGTCCCATTGCGATGATCGACTCCAAGTAATGTCCTTAAATTGAGCAAATGCACAGCGGAAGACTTAATTCGTACCTGAGAATAAACATGCTTTATGTGTCAACCAAAAGGTTGGTGAGTTCATAGGTTTATCATAACAATCATTTCAATATCTTAATAGACAACAAGATTTCCGTTTATAAATATATGTACACTCGCAAGTGTATAAAAGTATTCTATAAGTTGTAGGCACCCGGTAACAAGCCTTAACGTTCATATTTTACCCTCTGAAGTACACCAGATCAGGTGTGTTTAAAATAACCTCGAAGTACTAAAGCAATCCCATAGTCAGGATGGGGTTTGTCAGGCCCAATAGATCTATCTTTAGGATTTTCGCCTACCGTACATAGACAAGTAGTTTAATGTTACCAAGCTAAGGGTATATTTCTGGTTTAAACCCACATAGAATTAGTTTTAGTACTTGTGCCTATTTCGTAAAACATTTATAAAAACAGCGCATGTACTCTCAGTCCCAAAAATATATATAAAAGGGAGCAAATGAAACTCACCTAATGTATTTTGTAGTAAAAATACATATGACAATATTGAACAAGTATAGAGTTGGTCTCGGATTCACGAACCTATATCAATTATATATATTAACTCATAGAATCCAATAATTCTATCTATTAATTATATAAAATTTATATTTTAGTGTTGTAATTATATATATAATTTATACTAAAGCTTAATTAAAGTATATATATTTTATTTACCATTTTATATCTTAAATTATAGGTTATCTATATTTATTTTGTATGCTTTAAATAAATAATTTATAAGAATATTAATATAGTTTAATAATAATAATAATGACAGTAGTAATAATAATGATTTTAATAAGGATGATAGTTTTAATAATAATGATAATCTTAATAAAAATGATAATTTTAATAATATTAATAAAAATGATAAAAATTTATAATAATAATAATAATGTTAGTAATGATAATAAGAATGATAATACTTATAATAATAATGAAAATGATAACTTTAATAAAAATACTTTTGTTAATAATAATAATTTTAAAAATGATAATTTTAATGATAATACTAATAATAATAATAATGGTAATAGTAATACTACCTCAAAGGAGTAACCCTTAAGAAAAATGCCCAAGTCCGGGTTTGAACCCGCAACGTCCCGCTAACCCGATAATATCCTTAACCATTGCTCTATCACACTTTTCTGTTGTCATTTATAACTTGAACTTTATACCCTTTTAATTCGATTTTTGTTCCTTTCCCAAAAATAAACATGCTGATATCATTCTTTCTTCTTCAAAGTAAGATCATATTATCATCATCATTAATTATTTCATTAACATCGTACCATTTTTATCATCATCCTAAGTGAACATATTCATTTATACTATGTATCTTTATCATCATTTTCATTATTGAATCATCAAACTCACGAAACCATCATCTAATTGATGTCATAATGACCTCGTTCAAAAAAAAAACAGAAAACGAGTAGTGGGAACAAGTCGTTCAGCAGCCAAGTCTTTGGGCTGAAATCCTATGCAATCCTATTAACCACACAACCCAATTCACAAGCCCAATAGCAGCCCATATCATCATTTAAAACATAATGGCCTAATAAATACTTAAGCCCAAGTGACAAAAGGATTTTATGAGTCCAGCTAACAAATTTAAAGGTTTGGATTTCGGTTCAATCAACAAAAGGAACGGACCCCATCTGCTCATCATTATGTTTTCTTTTTACTGTATTTATAGTGTATAAAGTCTTAGCTTATGATCTTTTTTTTACGTCCTCAATTATTAAAATATATAGTAGTAGTAGGAAGAGAAACAATACGGCAGCTGTGGTAGTTCGTTGAATAAAACAGAAAGTAGAAGTTTGAAACAGGAAACAATAAAGCAGCTGCAGTAGCGATGAAAAAGAATTATGGTTGTTCAAAGGTGAAGTGGTGATGGCGGATTTGGTTTCAAACAGAAATATATTCGACGGTTTGCAGCAGGTATTCCTTTGGGTTTCGTGGCTATGGTTTGATGGTGGATTCGCAAACACGTTTAGGAGAGAGAAAGAGGAGAGGGAAAAGAGAAGATTGTTGTGGGTTTTATGAAGGAAGTGGTAGCCGAAGGTTGGGGTGTTGGAGATCATGGTGGCATGTGGTTGTTATTCATAACAGAAACAGAAACAACCATGTATCAAAAACATGATAGTGATGGTGAGGTGGTTTTGGGTGGTGATCCTTGGTGGTTCACGACTGCACAACGGCAACAGGGACATATGCTATGGGTAGCTTCTTGATTGTCAAGAACATAAAACTCATTCGAACACAAATTGTAGAGAGGGAGAGATGGATAGGAGAGAGAGGATTGGTTATCGATGGTGGCTAACAGTGGTGGTGGTACACGATGGTCTTCAACAGAAACGCTAGAGGTATTTGTTGGTGTTAGAGGGTGGTGGTGACCGGTTAATGATAGTGGTGATGATAAACGAAGGCGGTGATAGCGGTTGTAGTCACGAAGAATTAGAGAATGAAAGTGGGTTTGATTGTTTTGGTCGAACCATGAACAACTAGTTGGTTCATGATGGTGGTTGATGTCCTCGGTTCCAAAACCGAAACATGACTAGCAACATCAGTTTATAACTTCACAATAGGTTTGAGAATTTTGGTTTCAATCGTAGATGAAGAAGAGTAATCTATGGTTTTTGATGGTGCTCTCTTAACTCGATTTCTACTGAGAGAATTAGATAGAGGTTATCAACATTATTTATAGCTAATTTGCTCAGTTATCATTTGCTTTGTTGTTAGGATATGTCCACATACAATATTCCATCAGATACAAACAAATATATAAAAATAAAAGTTGTTATAATTCTCTAACATATCTTGGATTTGCTATTGTACCCGTGATCTTAATATCTATATGTTTATCAATTAAAGAGACAAATTAGATAGCCACGATAGTGATTGAAAAATAAATCATAGATATATCTGTATTTATATCAATTTGTAGTAGTTAATCTAACAAAATATTGCTGTATATATATATCTTGTATTTTTATAAATATTAGCATGTATATACATACGTATCTGATGTATCTGCTTTGATATACTTGTATTTTCTAATCCGAGTACTTGTGTTTTATAATAGTTATCCTATAACTAAAGGAACATGTAGATACATAATTTGGTCATTAACATTGACAATAAAACTTAAGTTACTTCAAAATCTTCCAAATTATAAGATCTTATAATATTGTTGAGTGGAGTTAATTTTTACATAATATATTCAGTTTATTTAATTTTATAGAATTTATATGAATTAAGGCATAGTATAAAATCATAAAATTAAGTCATCATCCTCATCTCGTTTTGATGTATGTATAGAAAAGTCTTATGGTTTCAAACTCTATGATTTTATTAATTTAGTTTCTAAAATAAAATAAAAACACATATTAACATATTATGAAGTATTAATATATTTATATGTATCTATTTACAAATAGTTGTTCGTGAATCATCGGAACTAGTCGAAGGTCAAATGAATTCATGAAACAGTTCAAAATTTTTGAGACTCAACCTAACAGACTTTGCTAATCGTGTCAAAACTATTACATCGTATCTAGAGTTTGGTTTAAAATAAGTCAAAATTTTCCGGGTCGTGACAGTACCCACCCGTTAAAGAAATTTCGTCCCGAAATTTGATCGAGGTCGTCATGGCTAACACTAAAAATATTTTCATGATGAATATGAGTTGCTAAATAGAGTTTTATCATTATTGAGTAATATAGATAAAACGATTCGGTTAGGTGAAGCGTACGAGTGAAGCTGTCACAACAGATTGAGATAGAGATTTAACTTTTTGCTGTAGTCATGGTGGAATTTAGAAAATAAGGTGCGTCTTAACTTTTGACGTTGTCTTGGTTGAATTCCGGAATTCAAGGGATTAAAGAAAATCTTTAAAATCTAAAAGATTTGCCTCTTCGGCGAATAAGGAAATTAGGATCTCTTCAATTAAATGTGGAAATCTGTCTTGATTTCTTTGTCTAGTATTTTCACTATAAATAGACTTCTTTCGTTCCATTATTTTCGCCACTTCAATTCTTTCTTCTCGATCCATACTTTCAAACAATTGTGAAAAGGCTTAATCCAGTTCTGATCGTTGTCCTCATCCTTACTATCGCAACATTCATTCTCCTTTTTCAACTTCCACAAGAGGAATCTACTTTCTTCTACTTCGCCTTTGGGGTTATATTGTTTTTAATTCTCCCGTGTCTTTATGTTGCGATAAACATTGATATACACTGTTTGTAATTTATGTGTTGTTATCGGGCTTTATATTCCCCCTTATATTTCGAAGCTCTATGCTTTTGTTTTCTCTTCCCGACTTCAAGTCAAGCGAATAATGGTCCAGAATTCGTAAATATAGAAGTTCGAATGATTATAATGTTCTAGGCAAGAAGGAACGTGATAGCACGATTTGATTTTCAAATTTATCAAAATTATTGAAGATAGAACTGTCAAGAGTATATTCTTCTTGATATGTTCGGAGGTTATGTAGAATGAAAGAGTTAGGTAACATGACACATGATGATGGTATAATCTACTGTGAACCATCATCACATTTCTTTAGAAACTCAGCATGACTTACTGTAATATAATCACGTTGGCCAAGCGCATTATATTATACTAACTCGTGCTTCAGTTCCCAACATTTCTCCACAATTCATTCATAATTTATACTTGGATTTTACCGAAATTTCGAATATAATGGGATACTGGAAACACGAAGAGGTAGATAATTTCGGACAAGAATATTTATGTAAATATCCTCAGAAATATCAAAGATATTTATGATGATATTTTGAAATTTCTAAGTTCGAAGGTGAATGAAGAAAGATTTTCCGCAAGATTTTAACACGACTTTGGAGCAAGATATTCTCTAAAGATTTCATCGGATCCAGAATTACCTAGATTCTTTGAATATAGGGTTTGGTATTTGTATTTGTTCTTTGTTTCCTTCACGGTGTGCTCAATCCGATTTTTAGTACCAAATTTTCTATCGAGCGTTCCCAACACTTCCTTCTTTATCATCAACTATTGGCCATTAAGACCATTTACAACATGCTACTTTATCAGCATTTTCAAAGTTAACGGATCTGGGTCATCGGGTATCAAACTGAGGTGGTTTCAGGAGAATTGTGTTTTTAGATGATTAAACGCTGATGGTAATATGGTGAAATATAAAAGGTTCCCCAGTATCAATAAAGAGTACGCATATATATCAAGGTTATAATAAGGTTGTTTCGGATGAAAAGTCGGAATTGACTTGCTGGAGCTGTGACAAAATTGGCTAATTTGAAGAAGAATTGCAAAGTTATTTTGGGTAATAATAACACTAAAGAAATTAACACAGCTATGTGTTAAACGTTTATTCAGTTTTCAAGGGTTTTTCAGGTGCATAACTATATGCATCAACCTTTTCTTCCGTAGATGAAATGCGGCTGGTTCATCCTCTCGATCGAGGTGTTTTCAAGAATCATGAAAGATTTGAACGCAAATTGTAATCGTCAAGATACAAATGAGGTTTAAAATGAGATTAAGTGGCAAACTTGAAGAATTGTTTAGTTTCATATGTTATAATCAATATTTTAATTCATTTTAATTGTCCACTGTTATTAGTCCACAGTCGATAGTCCACAGTTAACAGTCCAGTAATATATATAGTTTATTATATTATATTCGAATTAATTAATACGTGTCGTGACCCGTATACGTCTCAGACTCGATCACAACTCAAAGTATATATATTATTATAGAATCAACCTCAACCCTGTATAGAGAACTCGATCATTACTGCATATAGAGTATCTATGGTGATTCCAAATAATATATATAGATGTGTCGATATGATATGTCAAAACCTTGTATATGTATCCCGATATTTAAAGTGCGTAAAATAAATACAGAAATTAAATGACGATAAATAAAATGCGTAAAGTAAATAACAGAAATTAAATGACAACAAATAAAATTGCGAGAATGTAAATTGCGATAATTAAATTGCGATAAATAAAGTGTAATCAGTTAGCTGGGAACAATTAGCTAGGAACAGTTAGCGTGGATTCTTAGCAAAATTTCTCATAGTTAATTTATTTGTTTCTAACAAATTTTATTTTGTCAAATGTTTCCTTCATTAAGCCACTTGATTTTTGATAAATCAAAATCTAAATATGAAATTGGATGAATATGATTATTCTACGGTGAATGGATACGTATATCTGTAGATGTAAAAAGGATAGTAAATGACTGTTGAATCAGATTTGAAAGAATGTACAGTGTAACTTATCAATGTGAAATCTAAATATTCCTCGGGTATTACCTACCCGTTAAAATATTTTCACCATTAACAATTTGTACAAAAGAATTATTAATTACATTCTTTATGAAAACATATATACATATATATTTTCTTCAGATGTAATCATGGATTTAATGAGTCAATAAGATATTAAACTCATTTGATTTATCGTTAATACTAGATTACATAATCTCTAAAACTTTAGAAATTACGTAATCGCCATGTCGAGCGAAGATAATCGATGTAGAATGATATGTAGAACGATGATTATACTCGAGGTACAGAATGAGATGTCGAAGCTGGTGACGCGGATGTTGTTCTTGGTGGTACTAGTGTTGTTGGTGCTGAGGCTGGTGATGTTACTGGTGTTGATGATACTGCTAGTGCTTGCAAATTGTGTACCGTGCTCTCTAAAGTTAACACCCGAGCTCGGAGTTCTTTAACTTCTTCTACTAACCCTGGTTGGTTATCAGTGTGAGGTAGAGGTCGGATATCTTCTCTAGTTCCGTTAATGGTAACCTCAAGACGAAAAATTCTTGCAAAAAGGGTATAAACGGTGTTGCGAACAGGTTCGCCGATGAGCGGGTCGAGCACTCCGACGTTAGGTGGTAAGTTCGGCTCGTGATATGGAGTACCTTCTTCATTTCTCCATAGGGTAAGTATTTCGTGAACCCATCCCCACTTTCTAAAGAAATCACGGTAGTTGATCGGTTGGTGCGCTCCCGTCACGCTATCTTCGGAGTCAGAAGAACTTGGTCGATTCGTAGAGGCCATCGTATGCGATCACAGAAAAGATTTTTGGTATGAAAAGCTTAGTGATAGCAAATGATAGTTGGATGGTATTCTCAATGCATAATATGCCTAGATATATATATTACCAGGATCCCTTAAATTACGGAGAAATTTACGGAAGATATCAGGCAAAGTTTACCGTAATAGATACGCTAAGATATAAATTTGTCTATACACTATCTATGCAATAAAGGCAGTAAGGCATGTCTAGACTTAGGAATGATTAGCAGGAAATTTTCCACTAGGAATGATATACAATACTTATAATATGCAGCTAAGGTCGAAGTCCAGACTCGCTAATGCATCCTAACAACTATCAGTTAGACACACTAATGCAAGACCTGGTTCGCTAGGACCAACGCTCTGATACCACCTGTAACAACCCGTCCTTATCCATCTGGACGAAGTCATCAACATTTGGTCCCATTGCGATGATCGACTCCAAGTAATGTCCTTAAATTGAGCAAATGCACAGCGGAAGACTTAATTCGTACCTGAGAATAAACATGCTTTAAAGTGTCAACCAAAAGGTTGGTGAGTTCATAGGTTTATCATAACAATCATTTCAATATCTTAATAGACAACAAGATTTCCGTTTATAAATATATGTACACTCGCAAGTGTATAAAAGTATTCTATAAGTTGTAGGCACCCGGTAACAAGCCTTAACGTTCATATTTTACCCTCTGAAGTACACCAGATCAGGTGTGTTTAAAATAACCTCGAAGTACTAAAGCAATCCCATAGTCAGGATGGGGTTTGTCAGGCCCAATAGATCTATCTTTAGGATTCGCGCCTACCGTACATAGACAAGTAGTTTAATGTTACCAAGCTAAGGGTATATTTCTGGTTTAAACCCACATAGAATTAGTTTTAGTACTTGTGCCTATTTCGTAAAACATTTATAAAAACAGCGCATGTATTCTCAGTCCCAAAAATATATATAAAAGGGAGCAAATGAAACTCACCTAATGTATTTTGTTGTAAAAATACATATGACAATATTGAACAAGTATAGAGTTGGTCTCGGATTCACGAACCTATATCAATTATATATATTAACTCATAGAATCCAATAATTCTATCTATTAATTATATAAAATTTATATTTTAGTGTTGTAATTATATATATAATTTATACTAAAGCTTAATTAAAGTATATATATTTTATTTACCATTTTATATCTTAAATTATAGGTTATCTATATTTATTTTGTATGCTTTAAATAAATAATTTATAAGAATATTAATATAGTTTAATAATAATAATAATGACAGTAGTAATAATAATGATTTTAATAAGGATGATAGTTTTAATAATAATGATAATCTTAATAAAAATGATAATTTTAATAATATTAATAAAAATGATAAAAATTTATAATAATAATAATAATGTTAGTAATGATAATAAGAATGATAATACTTATAATAATAATGAAAATGATAACTTTAATAAAAAATACTTTTGTTAATAATAATAATTTTAAAAATGATAATTTTAATGATAATACTAATAATAATAATAATGGTAATAGTAATACTACCTCAAAGGAGTAACCCTTAAGAAAAATGCCCAAGTCCGGGTTTGAACCCGCAACGTCCCGCTAACCCGATAATATCCTTAACCATTGCTCTATCACACTTTTCTGTTGTCATTTATAACTTGAACTTTATACCCTTTTAATTCGATTTTTGTTCCTTTCCCAAAAATAAACATGCTGATATCATTCTTTCTTCTTCAAAGTAAGATCATATTATCATCATCATTAATTATTTCATTAACATCGTACCATTTTTATCATCATCCTAAGTGAACATCTTCATTTATACTATGTATCTTTATCATCATTTTCATTATTGAATCATCAAACTCACGAAACCATCATCTAATTGATGTCATAATGACCTCGTTAAAAAAAAAAACAGAAAACGAGTAGTGGGAACAAGTCGTTCAGCAGCCAAGTCTTTGGGCTGAAATCCTATGCAATCCTATTAACCACACAACCCAATTCACAAGCCCAATAGCAGCCCATATCATCATTTAAAACATAATGGCCTAATAAATACTTAAGCCCAAGTGACAAAAGGATTTTATGAGTCCAGCTAACAAATTTAAAGGTTTGGATTTCGGTTCAATCAACAAAAGGAACGGACCCCATCTGCTCATCATTATGTTTTCTTTTTACTGTATTTATCGTGTATAAAGTCTTAGCTTATGATCTTTTTTTTACGTCCTCAATTATTAAAATATATAGTAGTAGTAGGAAGAGAAACAATACGGCAGCTGTGGTAGTTCGTTGAATAAAACAGAAAGTAGAAGTTTGAAACGGGAAACAATAAAGCAGCTGCAGTAGCGATGAAAAAGAATTATGGTTGTTCAAAGGTGAAGTGGTGATGGCGGATTTGGTTTCAAACAGAAATATATTCGACGGTTTGCAGCAGGTATTCCTTTGGGTTTCGTGGCTATGGTTTGATGGTGGATTCGCAAACACGTTTAGGAGAGAGAAAGAGGAGAGGGAAAAGAGAAGATTGTTGTGGGTTTTATGAAGGAAGTGGTAGCTGAAGGTTGGGGTGTTGGAGATCATGGTGGCATGTGGTTGTTATCCATAACAGAAACAGAAACAACCATGTATCAAAAACATGATAGTGATGGTGAGGTGGTTTTGGGTGGTGATCCTTGGTGGTTCACGACTGCACAACGGCAACAGGGACATATGCTATGGGTAGCTTCTTGATTGTCAAGAACATAAAACTCATTCGAACACAAATTGTAGAGAGGGAGAGATGGATAGGAGAGAGAGGATTGGTTATCGATGGTGGCTAACAGTGGTGGTGGTACACGATGGTCTTCAACAGAAACGCTAGAGGTATTTGTTGGTGTTAGAGGGTGGTGGTGACCGGTTAATGATAGTGGTGATGATAAACGAAGGCGGTGATAGCGGTTGTAGTCACGAAGAATTAGAGAATGAAAGTGGGTTTGATTGTTTTGGTCGAACCATGAACAACTAGTTGGTTCATGATGGTGGTTGATGTCCTCGGTTCCAAAACCGAAACATGACTAGCAACATCAGTTTATAACTTCACAATAGGTTTGAGAATTTTGGTTTCAATCGAAGATGAAGAAGAGTAATCTATGGTTTTTGATGGTGCTCTCTTAACTCGATTTCTACTGAGAGAATTAGATAGAGGTTATCAACATTATTTATAGCTAATTTGCTCAGTTATCATTTGCTTTGTTGTTAGGATATGTCCACATACAATATTCCATCAGATACAAACAAATATATAAAAATAAAAGTTGTTATAATTCTCTAACATATCTTGGATTTGCTATTGTACCCGTGATCTTAATATCTATATGTTTATCAATTAAAGAGACAAATTAGACAGCCACGATAGTGATTGAAAAACAAATCATAGATATATCTGTATTTATATCAATTTGTAGTAGTTAATCTAACAAAATATTGCTGTATATATATATCTTGTATTTTTATAAATATTAGCATGTATATACATACGTATCTGATGTATCTGCTTTGATATACTTGTATTTTCTAATCCGAGTACTTGTGTTTTATAATAGTTATCCTATAACTAAAGGAACATGTAGATACATAATTTGGTCATTAACATTGACAATAAAACTTAAGTTACCTCAAAATCTTCCAAATTATAAGATCTTATAATATTGTTGAGTGGAGTTAATTTTTACATAATATATTCAGTTTATTTAATTTTATAGAATTTATATGAATTAAGGCATAGTATAAAATCATAAAATTAAGTCATCATCCTCATCTCGTTTTGATGTATGTATAGAAAAGTCTTATGGTTTCAAACTCTATGATTTTATTAATTTAGTTTCTAAAATAAAATAAAAACACATATTAACATATTATGAAGTATTAATATATTTATATGCATCTATTTACAAATAGTTGTTCGTGAATCATCGGAACTGGTAAGGTCAAATGAATTCATGAAACAGTTCAAAATTTTTGAGACTCAACCTAACAGACTTTACTAATCGTGTCAAAACTATTACATCGTATCTAGAGTTTGGTTTAAAATAAGTCAAAATTTTCCGGGTCGTGACAACCAAGTATATCAAGTTTCCAGAGTATAAAGTAGCATAGTACGCACAAAATCGCAGTTTCGAAAAAATACAAGGCACGAAAGCAAGTCGAAAAAGTCGGGTCGTTACATTACCCACCTGTTATTGGAAATTTCGTCCCGAAATTTAAGCTGATGGTGATGGAGTTAGGAAAAGGTGAGGATACTTCTGCATCATTTGATCCTCTCATTCCCAGGTAAACTCAGGTCCACGCTTGGCATTCCATCGAACTCGGACAATTGGAATCGTATTGCGTTTCAAGGTTTTGACCTCACGGTCCATAATTTCGACAGGTTCTTCCACGAAGTGGAGTTTGTCATCAATCATAAGTTCTTCCAATGGTATGACAAGTTCTGGTGGAGCAAGGCACTTCTTCAAATTTGATACATGAAAGGTAGGATGAACAGCACTCAACTGAGTCGGAAGATCCAGACGATAAGCAACGGGTGCAACACGTTCCAAAATTTCAAAAGGACCAATATATCGCGGGTTTAACTTTCCATGCTTTCCAAAGCGGATTACACCCTTACAAGGTGCAACTTTCAACATCACACGGTCACCTATGTTGAATTCAAAGTCTTTACGTTTAAGATCAGCATAACTCTTTTGGCGATCGCGAGCCATCTTAAGTCTCACCTGAATCTGAGAAATCTTCTCTGTCGTTTCATGAACTATCTCGGGTCCGATGATTTGCACTTCGCCTAACTCGGCCCAACAAATAGGAGAACGGTGAAGCGACCTGTCCTAATCCATCCGGACGAAGTCCATATCAATTATAAATGATTCACAACAGTTGATTACATCGTGAGGTACTTGACCTCTATATGATACATTTTACAAACATTGCATTCGTTTTTGAAAAGACAATCTTTCATTACATTGAAAGTTGACAACATGTATACCATATAGTAATATATCTTACTATAATTGACTTAATAATAATCTTGGTGAACTCAACAACTCGAATGCAACGTCTTTTGAAATATGTCATGAATGACTCCAAGTAATATCTCTAAGATGAGCAAATGCACAGCGGAAGATTTCTTTCGTACCTGAGAATAAACATGCTTTAAAGTGTCAACCAAAAGGTTGGTGAATTCATTAGTTTAACATTAATAATCATTTCATAATTTTTAATAGACCACAAGATTTCATATTTCCATTTCTCATAAACATACGTCTCATGCATAGAGACAAAAATATCATTCATATGGATTGAACACCTGGTAACCGACATTCACAATATGCATATAAGAATATCCCCATCATTCTGGGATCCTCCTTCGAACATGATATAAATTTCGAAGTACTAAAGCATCGGTACTTTGGATGGGGCTTCTTGGGCCCGATAGATCTATCTTTAGAGTTCGCGTCAATTAGGGTGTATGTTCCCTAATTTTTAGTTTACCAGACTTAATAAAAAGGGGTATATTCGATTTTGATAATTCAATCATAGAATGTAGTTTCACGTACTTGTGTCTATCCCGTAAAACATTTATAAAAAATACGCATGTAATCTCAGCCAAAAAATATAAAGGGTAAAAAGACAAATGAAACTCACCTAATGTATTTTGTAGTAAAAATACATATTATGATATTGAACAAATGCAGGGTTGGCCTCGGATTCACGAACCTATTTCAGTAATATACATATTAAAACAAATGTAATTGTAATCAGAGAAGTTTATATATATAAACAGTGATATGGATTTTATATAAAAAAATATTTATAGGTTTCCTTAATAAAATAAATACATTTATTTTATATAAATAAATTAATATTGTTAAGTTATATGTATTGCGTATAGTTTTATTAGTTATTTGATAATTTGATAATATTAAATAAAAAGTTGTATTATCTTCTAATAGTAATAATAGTATTTATTTTTAATAATAATAATAATTATAGTAATTATAACCATGGTAATAATAATGTTAATAAGGTTAAGTTGTATTATTTTTATAATTTTAAGTATTAATAGCTATATGTAAAATAATAATTTTTAATAGTAATGCTTATAGTAATAAAAATGAAGTCTTAATAATAATGATACTTTTAATATTTTTAATAATTATGTTGATAATAATATTAATGATAATAGTAGTAATATTAGTAATAATCATTTTTATGTTAATATTGTTAATAATGATTCTAATAATAATAATAATAATAATAATAATAATAATAATAATAATAATAATAATAATAATAATAATAATAATAATAATAATAATAATAATAATGATAATAATAATAATAATAATAATAATAATAATAATAATAATAATAATAATAATAATAATAATAATAATAATAATAATAATAATAATAATACGGAGTACTTAATAATTAAATAAAATCACGCGGTTTGTTTTCTCCCAAATTAGATCGAATAGCAGAACACACACAGATGGTAACACAATTTAGGGTTTCTTCGATTCATCATAAATCAATCAACTTAACAGCAATCGTTGGTGTTCAATAGGTCATGTATTTATCATCATCATCGTATCCACCGTCATCATCTATCTCTATCATCATCGTTAATCATCACCATCATCAATCGACTAAGAAATCCATCCATCAATTGATTAAGTAAGTAATCAGTTCAATAATGTTTTTCTTAATTTCTTTAACTCCTCTATGTTTTCTGTGTTCTTGTTTGATTTGAACAAAATCATTAATTAATGATGTTCTTGATGAGTTTGAGGATCGGGATCGATAACGATGATGAGGATTAGTGGTATCTGAATAGTGAATCAAAACAAGAACAGAGCCGTATCAAAGTAAAGATAAGATTTATTAGTTTTGTTTGAATTATTATTTTCTATCTATTAGTATGTAACATACTTATTAGTTGTTTTCTCGTGTTTTCTGTGTTGTTGTAAGGCTATATGTATCCAGTTATAGTTTATAAATAGAGTAAGAATTTGGTTATATGAATTCTATAATTACTGCGTACCATTATAGAAGAGTGCCTGCAGATTGGTGGTTGGGTTGGTTTTTGGCTGCAATATTCGTGACAATCAATGATGGAAGTAGCATAGGTTGCAGTTAATGATGGTGGAGTGGTGGTTGTACAGGACAGTAGTTGCAATAGTTGATATTGTATTAGATGGGTGAGGTATTTGATTCAATATATAATGAGTATAACTTGCAGTAGTTTGCTTGTTGTTATATTGTTTTGGGTATTCTTGATGTTTAACAGATACAAGGTGAAAATGTTGTGTGTTGAATAAAGTGGAGGTGTTTGAAGGTGATGGCAGGTGGTTCGGGTTTGTTTGATAGCCATGAACAGACGTAGCAGTTCGTAGCAGTTGTTGCGGACTAGATAATCATGAACAAGTGTTTGTTTGTGTGATGTTTTGCAGGTGAAATGAGAAGAAGCGGGAAAAGACAGAGGTGATGGTACTTGTGATGATTTTCAACTGGAACAGAAAGACAGATGTGGAATCGTAGCAATGGTAGCAATAGTATTACACAGTGGTTGTTCACATGAATTCTAGGGACGTAATTATGGTGGTGTTGTGAGAAGGAGAAGGATGATTCCAAGGTGATATGCTTTCTCACAGTTCATGTATATGTATAAATATCTATGTTTAAATACAAAGATATATAGATATATATATGTTGGTAGATTTGACCATAAACAGAGAATGTAAATTTTTAAAAGAATTTGTAACACAATATCAATTGTGAGGTTCATTGAGAGTAATGGTGATTGAGATAGGAAACAGAAATTGAAATGAGTACATGTTGTTTTTTTTTTACAGATTTGTTTGATGGGCTTGTTCTGGTTCACGACCAAAGGTAGGAAGAAGTATAGCAGCGACAAGAAAGTAGTTGCAGGAGGGTTTTCAATGGAAGTGATTATGATGAGTTGTGGCTTTAATCGGCATAGACAAGGGATTCGATTTATGAGTAAAAAAAATAAATAAAACAAATGCATAAAACAATTTCTGTTACAGTTGATTGTAAGTGGTAGTAGTTGATAGTGTAAAGTCAATTGCTCTCCTTTAACAACTTATATTGATTGGTTTGTATAAGATTTTGATATTGACAGAATTAGTTGGGTCATGAAAAGAAAGAAAAAAAAATAAAAGTAGAAAGTGATTGTTTCTAACTTTGTACGATCTTGATCTTGATATCTAATAGCTTTTGGATTGATTCAGTTGTTTGATTCTGCTTGTAACGAGTTTGACAGTTTAATCACCCTAGGATTATTGCAAGTAGACTGAATACGTCCTATATATTCATATATATATATATATATATATATATATATATATATATATATATATATATATATATATATATATATATATATATATATATATATATATATATAAATGTCCTAATAATTATTATAACTATAATAATAATACTATAAATGTCATACATACTAATAATACAAGTTTAAAATGATATAATAGTAGTAATATTAATACTAATGATAATGATAACAATTACCATGAATGTATAGCACTAAAATTGTTAATAACAATAATACGAATTGTACTAATGTTATTAATAACAATAATATTAATAATAATAATAATATATATAAATTTTATATGTTATCTTATTCGTACCAAATTTCAAATATATATATATTTAATTGATATGTTATATTCTTTTATTAAAATAATTTTTGACATAACATTTATAGCTTTTATATATATTCCAATATATATAAGATAATAATTATTATAAAAATCACTTATTTATATACGTAAATTTATTTTAGTAACAACTTATTTTGTATAATATTTTTCATATTTAATTTTTAATGAGTTATTAATATTTTATAGTTTCAAATACTTATATTTATATTCATATAAATTTAAATATTTATATATATATATATATATATATATATATATATATATATATATATATATATATATATATATATATATATATATATATATATATATATATAGTTGTTTACAAATATTTGTTCGTGAATCGTCGGAAGTAATCAAAGGGTAATTTGAAGATATGAACATAGTTTTTAAAATTTTCGAGACTCAACATTACAGACTTTGCTTATCGTGTCGAAATCATACAAGGATTAAGTTTAAATTTGGTCATAAATTTGCCGGGTCGTCACAGTACCTACCCGTTAAAGAAATTTCGTCCCGAAATTTGAGTGAAGTGGTCATGGTTAACAATAAAAATGTTTTCATGACGAATATTAGTTGATAAATAGAGTTTTATCACCATTGAATATTTTGGATAAAACGATTCGATTAATCGAAGCGTAAAAGTGTAGCTATCATAAAAGATTGATATAAGATAATAGATATTCGTCTTTACTTTTGACGTAGTCATGGTTAAATTCAGGAATTCAAGGGATTTAAAGAAAATCTTCGAAATCTAAAGGATTTGATTTTTCGGCGAGTAAGGAAAATTATGATCTTCAAAATTAAATACGGTGATCCGCCTCGATTACTCTGTCTTATATTTTCATTATAAATTAAGCTCTTCCGTTCCATTATTCTCACTATTCCTATACATTCTTTCTTGTTCATACATCCAAAAGATTATGAAATTACTTAATCCAGTTCTAATACCTAATATTCTCCTAATTATCATTTCTGTCATCCCTCTCTTCAATCTTCCACCAGAAAAATCTGTTTACTTTTAATATAACTTTGGGGTGATACTATTCTTAATTATACCGTGTCTTTATATTGCTATCCCATATTAATATCCAAGGTTTGTAATCTCCGTGTTGTTATTGGGCTTTATATTTTCTCTTATATTTTGGAGCTCCTTGCCTTTTTATTATCTTCTCGACCTCTAGTAAAGCGAGTAACGGTTCAGAATTCATAAGTATGGAATTTCGGATGAACATCATGTTCTAAATAAGAAAGAATGTATTAGCACTATTTGATTTGTCAATTTACCAGAATCACTGAGAATAGAACTATCAAGAATATATTTTCTTGATATGTTCAGAAGTTAATCAGAATGAAAGAGTTATGTAACATGGCACATGATGACGTTATAATCTGTGAATCATCATGTTCCATTTAGAAACTCAGCATGACTTACTGTAATATAATCACGTTGATCAAGTGTCATTATATTATACTAACTCATCCATCAGCTTCCAACACTACTTCAAAAACATTCATACTTTAAATTCGAATTTTAAAGAAATTTAGAAACTAAAATGGTTTCCTTTATGATGTAATATAGATAGCAGGAAGAGATAAATAATTTCGGACAAAAATATTTATGAAAATATCCTCAGAAATATCGAAGATATTTATGATGATATTTTGGAATTTCTAAGTTCGAAGGTTGATGAAGAAAGATTTTCCGCAAGATTTTAACATGACTTCGGAGTAGGATATTCTCTAAAGATTTCATCGGATACAGAATCATCTGGATTCTTTGAATATAGGGTATGGTCCTTGTATTTGTCCTTGGTCTCCTTCGTGGTTAGCTCAATCCGTTTTTCAGTTCCAATTTTTCTGAGCTTTTCCAACATACTATTCTTTATCATTAAACTTTCGACGATTAAGGTCGTTTACGGTTGTCTACAGTTTCTGCTGCTTCATTCAGCTTTTTTTTTCTTTCGACATTCAGAGTATTGATTTGTAGACTGAATGCTGTTCAAAATTTCAGAATGAAAGTTCATAATTCTAAGAGATAAATGTTATACATATAACTGTTGATGTATATATGATGTGAGTTTTCAAAGTACTGATTGCTGATTCTCGGTAATTGGTATGGCAGTTCTTGTTACAAGATGCGGATGAGTATATGATAGGGTTTCAATGATAAATATAATGATTTATCGGAGAGTTTAAACCAAGAAGCAACGAGGTTGCTGGTACGTCTGCTGGTAATATGGTGGAATATAAAAGCTTCCCCGGTAATAATAAAAGTGTACGCATATATATCAAAGTTATAATAAGGTTGTTTCGAACGAAAAGTCGAAGTTGACTTGCTGGAGCTGTGACAAAATTGACTACTTTGAAGAGGGATTTCAAAGTGATTTTCTGTAATAACAATGCCAAAGGAGCTAGTACAGATACGTGTTAAACGTTTACTCAGGTTTCGAGTGTTTTCAGGTGTATAACTATATGCACCAATCTTTTCTTCCGTAGTTAAAGTGTGGTTGATTCATTCTCTGGATTGAGGTGTTTTCAAGAATCATGAACGGTTTGAACGCAGATTGTAATCGTCAAGATGCAATTGAGGCTTAAGATGAGATCAAGTGACAAACTTGAAGAATTATTTAGTTTCATATGTTATAATCAATATTTTAATTCATTTTAATTGTCCAATGATATTAGTCCACAGTCGATAGTCCACAGTTAACAGTCCAATAATTCATATATAGTTTAATATATAATATTTGAATTAATTAATACGTATCGTGACCCGTGTACATGTCTCAGACTCGATCACAACTCAAACTATATATATTATTGTAGAATCAACCTCAACCCTGTATAGCTAACTCCAGCATTACTGCATATAGAGTGTCTATGGTTATTCCAAATAATATATATAGATGCGTCGATATGATATGTCAAAACCTTATATACGTGTCCCGATATTTAAAGTGCGTAAAATAAATAACAGACATTAAATGACAATAAATAAAATTGCGAGAATATAAATTGCGATAATTAAATTGCGATAAGTAAAATCTAATCAGTTAGCTAGGAACATTTAGCGTGGATTCTTAACAAAATTCCAATTAGTTAAATCGTTTGTTTCTAACAACTTTTATTTTGTCCAATGTTTTCTTCATTATGCCACTTGTTGGATTATGACAAGTCAAAATCCAAATATGAAATTGAATAAAAATGGTTATTCTGCAATGAACGGATTTGTATATCGGTGGTTGTAAGTAGGATAGTAAATGACTGTTGAATTAGATTTGAAAGAATGTACAGTGTACTTATTAGTGTGAAATCTGAATATTCCTCGGGCATTACCTACCTGTTAAAATATTTTCACCATTAACAATTTGTACAAAAAAAAATTTAATTACAATCTTTATGAAAATATAGTTACATATATATTTTCTTCAGATGTAATCATGGATTTAATGAGTTAATATGATATTAAACTCATCTGATTTACGGTTAGAATTAGAGTACATAATCTCTAAAATATTAGAGATTACATAATTGCCATGAAGAGCGAAGATAATTGATATAAAATGATACGTAGAATGGTGATTATACTCGAGGTACAGAATGAGATGTTGAGGCATGGATTGTTGATGGTACTGGTGCTATTACTAATGGTACTGTTGGTGCCGGTGATGTTGCTGAAGCTGGTAAATTTTGCACCATATTCTCCAAATTGATTATTCGAGCGCGGAGTTCGTTGACTTATTCTATTATTTCGGAATGATTGTCGGTCGAAACGAGCAGATGAATAAGGTTTGGAATTTTAGATAGAATATAATCGTGGCGAGATACTCTGGAAATGAGAGAGTAAATGGTATTACGAACAGGTTCGCCGGTAAGTGCTTCAGGTTATTCGTCAAGAGGGCAATGTGGTGGATGGAAGGGATCACCTTCTTCTTGTCTCCAATGACTAAGTATACTACGAACCCATCTGATGAATTGGGGATGGATGATTGGTTGATTCATTCTGGTGACGCTGCTTCCGGAGCTTAGGTGAATATCCGTGTCGGAATAACTGTCGGAATCTGAGGAATTCGAACTGGTTGAGGGATTCATCTCGTACGATCAGATGAAGGATTTTCGATAAGAAATAGATTATAGGATATAGATTAGTACCCTGCAATACATAATTTACATATGCATATATAATACTAAAATCCCATAAGTTACGGAGGAATCTATGGAAGCTGCCAGGCAAAGGTAACAATAACATATACGCTAAGATATGAATTTATCTATACACTGTCTATGCAATTGAGGCAGTAAGACGTGTCTAGACTTTAACGATGATAAGCAAATAATTTGTGACACTAATGATAAGCAAAACTTTTGACATGCAGACACGGTCGAAGTTCAGACTCACTAATGCATCCTAACGACTTATTAGTTATACACACTAATGCAGACATAGTTCTCTAAGACCATTGCTCTGATACCAACTGAAGCGACCCGTCCTAATCCATCTGGACGAAGTCCATATCGATTATAAATGATTCACAACAGTTGATTACATCGCGAGGTACTTGACCTCTATATGATACATTTTACAAACATTGCATTCGTTTTTGAAAAGACAATCTTTCATTACATCGAAAGTTGACAACATGTATACCATTTAGTAATATATCTTACTATAATTGACTTAATAATAATCTTGGTGAACTCAATGACTCGAATGCAACGTCTTTTGAAATATGTCATGAATGACTCCAAGTAATATCTCTAAGATGAGCAATTGCACAGCGAAAGATTTCTTTCGTACCTGAGAATAAACATGCTTTAAAGTGTCAACCAAAAGGTTGGTGAATTCATTAGTTTAACATAAATAATCATTTCATAATTTTTAATAGACCACAAGATTTCATATTTCCATTTCTCATAAACATACGTCCCATGCATAGAGAAAAAAATATCATTCATATGGATTGAACACCTAGTAACCGACATTCACAATATGCATATAAGAATATCCCCATCATTCCGAGATCCTCCTTCGGACATGATATAAATTTCGAAGTACTAAAGCATCCGGTACTTTGGATGGGGCTTGTTGGGCCCGATAGATCTATCTTTAGAGTTCGCGTCAATTAGGGTGTCTGTTCCCTAATTCTTAGATTACCAGACTTAATAAAAAGGGGCATATTCGATTTTGATAATTCAACCATTGAATGTAGTTTCACGTACTTATGTCTATCCCGTAAAACATTTATAAAAAATACGCATGTAATATCAGCCCAAAAATATAAAGGGTAAAAAGACAAATGAAACTCACCTAATGTATTTTGTAGTAAAAATACATATTACGATATTGAACAAATGCAGGGTTGGCCTCGGATTCACGAACCTATTTCAGTAATATACATATTAAAACACATGTAATTGTAATCAGAGAAGTTTATATATATAAACAGTGATATGGATTTTATATAAAAAAAATATTTATAGGTTTCCTTAATAAAATAAATACATTTATTTTATATAAATAAATTAATATTGTTAAGTTATATGTATTGCGTATAGTTTTATTAGTTATTTGATAATTTGATAATATTAAATAAAAAGTTGTATTATCTTCTAATAGTAATAATAGTATTTATTTTTAATAATAATAATAATTATAGTAATAATAACCATGGTAATAATAATGTTAATAAGGTTAAGTTGTATTGTTTTTATAATTTTAAGTATTAATAGCTATATGTAAAATAATAATTTTTAATAGTAATGCTTATAGTAATAAAAATGAAGTCTTAACAATAATGATACTTCTAATATTTTTAATAATTATGCTGATAATAATATTAATGATAATAGTATTAATATTAGTAATAATCATTTTTATGTTAATATTGTTAATAATGATTCTAATAATAATAATAATAATAATAATAATAATAATAATAATAATAATAATAATAATAATAATAATAATAATTATAATAATAATAATAATAATAATAGGGAGTACTTAATAATTAAATAAAATCACGCGGTTTGTTTTCTCCCAAATTAGATCGAATAGCAGAACACACACAGATGGTAACACAATTTAGGGTTTCTTCGATTCATCACAAATCAATCAACTTAACAGCAATCGTTGGTGTTCAATAGGTCATGGATTTATCATCATCATCGTATCCACCATCATCATCTGTCTCTATCATCATCGTTAATCATCACCATCATCAATTGACTAAGAAATCCATCCATCAATTGATTGAGTAAGTAATCAGTTCAATAATGTTTTTCTTAATTTCTTTAACTCCTCTATGTTTTCTGTGTTCTTGTTTGATTTGAACAAAATCATTAATTAATGATGTTCTTGATGAGTTTGAGGATCGGGATCGATAACGATGATGAGGATTAGTGGTATCTAAATAGTGAATCAAAACAAGAACAGAGCCGTATCAAAGTAAAGATAAGATTTATTAGTTTTGTTTGAATTGTTATTTTCTATCTATTAGTATGTAACATACTTATTAGTTGTTTTCTCGTGTTTTCTGTGTTGTTGTAAGGCTATATGTATCCAGTTATAGTTTATAAATAGAGTAAGAATTTGGTTATATGAATTCTATAATTACTGCGTACCATTATAAAAGAGTGCCTGCAGATTGGTGGTTGGGTTGGTTTTTGGCTGCAATATTCGTGACAATCAATGATGGAAGTAGCATAGGTTGCAGTTAATGATGGTGGAGTGGTGGTTGTACAGGACAGTAGTTGCAATAGTTGATATTGTATTAGATGGGTGAGGTATTTGATTCAATATATAATGAGTATAACTTGCAGTAGTTTGCTTGTTGTTATATTGTTTTGGGTATTCTTGATGTTTAACAGATACAAGGTGAAAATGTTGTGTGTTGAATAAAGTGGAGGTGTTTGAAGGTGATGGCAGGTGGTTCGGGTTTGTTTGATAGCCATGAACAGACGTAGCAGTTCGTAGCAGTTGTTGCGGACTAGATAATCATGAACAAGTGTTTGTTTGTGTGATGTTTTGCAGGTGAAATGAGAAGAAGCAGGAAAAGACAGAGGTGATGGTACTTGTGATGATTTTCAACTGGAACAGAAAGACAGATGTGGAATCGTAGCAATGGTAGCAATAGTATTACACAGTGGTTGTTCACATGAATTCTAGGGACGTAATTATGGTGGTGTTGTGAGAAGGAGAAGGATGATTCCAAGGTGATATGCTTTCTCACAGTTCATGTATATGTATAAATATCTATGTTTAAATACAAAGATATATAGATATATATATGTTGGTAGATTTGACCATAAACAGAGAATGTAAATTTTTAAAAGAATTTGTAACACAATATCAATTGTGAGGTTCATTGAGAGTAATGGTGATTGAGATAGGAAACAGAAATTGAAATGAGTACATGTTGTTTTTTTTTGCAGATTTGTTTGATGGGCTTGTTCTGGTTCACGACCAAAGGTAGGAAGAAGTATAGCAGTGACAAGAAAGTAGTTGCAGGAGGGTTTTCAATGGAAGTGATTATGATGAGTTGTGGCTTTAATCGGCATAGACAAGGGATTCGATTTATGAGTAAAAAAATAAATAAAACAAATGCATAAAACAATTTCTGTTACAGTTGATTGTAAGTGGTAGTAGTTGATAGTGTAAAGTCAATTGCTCTCCTTTAACAACTTATATTAATTGGTTTGTATAAGATTTTGATATTGACAGAATTAGTTGGATCATGAAAAGAAAGAAAAAAAATAAAAGTAGAAAGTGATTGTTTACAACTTTGTACGATCTTGATCTTGATATCTAATAGCTTTTGGATTGATTCAGTTGTTTGATTCTGCTTGTAACGAGTTTGACAGTTTAATCACCCTAGGATTAGTGCAAGTAGACTGAATACGTCCTATATATTCATATATATATATATATATATATATATATATATATATATATATATATATATATATATATATATATATATATGTTATATTTATATATTTGATTCTATAGTTTATAATTAGTATTACTAATAATTATTATAACTATAATAATAATACTATCAATGTCATACATACTAATAATACAAGTTTAAAATGATATAATAGTAGTAATATTAATACTAATGATAATGATAACAATTACCATGAATGTATAGCACTAAAATTGTTAATAACAATAATACAAATTGTACTAATGTTGTTAATAACAATAATATTAATAATAATAATAATATATATAAATTTTATATGTTATCTTATTCGTACCAAATTTCAAATATATATATATTTAATTGATATGTTATATTCTTTTATTAAAATAATTTTCGACATAACATTTATAGCTTTTATATATATTCCAATATATATAAGATAATAATTATTATAAAAATCACTTATTTATATACATAAATTTATTTTAGTAACAACTTATTTTGTATAATATTTTTCATATTTAATTTTTAATGAGTTATTAATATTTTATAGTTTCAAATACTTATATTTATATTTATATAAATTTATATATATATATATATATATATATATATATATATATATATATATATATATATATATATATATATATATATATATATATATATATATATATTAGTTATTTACAAATATTTGTTCGTGAATCGTCGGAAGTAATCAAAGGGTAATTTGAAGTTATGAACATAGTTTTTAAAATTTTCGAGACTCAACATTACAGACTTTGCTTATCGTGTCGAAATCATACAAGGATTAAGTTTAAATTTGGTCGGAAATTCCCGGGTCGTCACAAACGGCACTTGCGGCCATACAACGCTTCAAAAGGCGCGGCTTTAATACTCGAATGATAACTGTTGTTGTAAGAGAATTCGTCTAGCGGCAGATGCCTTTCCCAAGACTTTCCGAAGTCAATAACACAGGCACACAACATGTCCTCCAAAGTCTGAATCGTTCGTTCGCTCTGACCGTCGGTCTGGGGGAGATACGCGGTGCTCATGTCGAGACGAGTTCCCAAGGCTTCTTGAAAAGAACACCAGAATCTGGAAGCAAAACGGGGATCGCGATCTGAGATAATTGATAGAGGCACACCATGACGAGATACAACCTCTTTGATGTACAGTTGAGCAAGTCTTTCCATTGTATCTGTTTCTTTCATTGCTAGGAAATGAGCAGATTTGGTAAGACGGTCAACGATAACCCAGATTGTATCATATCCGCCCACCGTCTTTGGTAGCTTCATGATGAAATCCATTGTAATTGCTTCCCATTTCCATTGTGGGATTTCTGGTTGTTGGAGTAATCCAGATGGGCTCTGATGCTCAGCCTTAACCTTCGAGCAAGTCAAACACCTCCCAACATAAGTTGCAACATCCTTCTTAAGATTTGGCCACCAATACTGTTCCTTAAGATCGTGGTACATTTTTCCGGCTCCTGGATGAATTGAATATCTCAACTTGTGTGATTCATCAAGTATAAGGCTTCGTAAATCTCCATAACAAGGTCCCCAAATTCTTCCGGCATAACATCGGAGTCCAGACTCCTTAACCTCGAATTTAGAGACCATGATGTTCAGGTATTCACGAGATATATTCTCCTCCTTGAGAGCCTCTTCTTGGGCTACTCGGATCTGGCTATGGAGGTTCGAATGGATGGTGATGTTCAGAGCCCGAACACAAAGAGGTACCATCCTCTCCTTTTGACTTAAAGCATCGGCTACAACATTGGCCTTACCAGGATGGTAACGAAGTTCACAATTATAGTCGTTCAGCGTCTCAATCCATCATCGTTGTCTCATGTTCAGGTGTTTCTGGTCAAAGATGTGCTGGAGGCTTTTGTGATCGGTGAATATGGTACTCTCTGTCCCATAAAGATAGTGTCTCCACAGCTTCAATGCGAAGAGAACGGCTCCAAGTTCGAGATCGTGAGTAGTGTAGTTTCGCTCATGAATCTTCAGCTGACGAGATGCATAGGCAATGACCTTCGTTCTTTGCATCAATACGCAACCAAAACCATTTTTCGAAGCATCGCATTACACAACGAAGTCGTCACTGCCTTCGGGAAGAGATAAGATAGGTGCGGTGGTTAACTTCTGCTTCAGGGTTTGAAATGCTGCTTCTTGTTTGGTTTCCCAAACGAACTTCTTTCCTTTGTGAGTCAGTGCGGTCAAAGGACGCGCAATCAACGAAAAATCTTCAATAAACCTTTTGTAGTAACCGGCAAGACCTAGAAATTGGCGGATGCGAGTCGGAGTAGTGGGTGCCTCCCACTTGCTGATAGCTTCAATCTTGGTGGGATCAACTTTGATACCTTGATCACTCACAATATGACCCAGAAATTGGACTTCCTTCAACCAAAATTCACACTTGGAGAATTTGGCATAAAGCTGCCCTCGTCTCAAGAGTTCAAGCACTAACTGAAGATGTTGCTCATGTTCTTCTGCGCTCTTGGAGTAGATGAGGATATCATCTATGAAGACGATAACGAACTTATCCAGGTATGGCTTGCATACATGATTCATGAGGTCCATGACCACGGCTGATGAGTTGGTTAATTCGAACGGCATCACGAGAAACTCATAATGACCATAGCGGGTTCTAAACGCAGTCTTCATCACATCACTCTCTTTCACCCTCAACTGGTGGTAACCGGATCGCAAATCGATCTTAGAGTACACGCTCGATCCTTGTAGCTGATCAAAAAGATCGTCAATTCGGGGAAGAGGATATCGATTCTTGATCGTTAATTTGTTGAGTTCACGGTAGTCGATACACATGCGGAAGGATCCGTCCTTCTTCTTCACGAATAAAACAGGCGCGCCCCAAGGCTACGAGCTCGGTTGGATAAACCCTCGGTCGAGCAATTCCTGAAGTTGACTCTGCAATTCTTGCAGTTCTGAAGGTGCCAGATGATAAGGCGCACGAGCTACGGGTGCAGCTCCCGGCACTAGATCGATCTGGAATTCCACGGCTCTCGGTGGCGGTAATCCAGGCAGTTCTTTCGGAAAGACGTCGGGGAATTCATTCACAGTTCGCACATCATTCACACTCTTCTCCTCTGATTCTAAAGCCTTCACGTGTGCTAAAACAGCAAGTCGTCCTTTCTTCATGATCTTCTGCACTTTCATACAACTAATGAGATTCAGCTTCGAGTTACATCTCTCTCCGTAAATAGTCAATGGCTCACCGTCTCCTTGTGGTATACGAAGAGCTTTATCTCCACATATAATATCGGCCCTTACTTTAGTCAACCAGTCCATGCCGACAATCATGTCAAAGCTTCCCAATTTGATGGGTATCAAGTCAATTTCGAAATCTACGCCAGCTATGTTAATAATAGCTTCTCGGCCAATTTGGTCAACTTTCTCAAGTTTCCCATTGGCTACCTTAACTAGAATATTCTCCTCTAAAGGCACTAATGACCAATCTATCTTAGAGCAAAAGTTTCTACAGACATAGCTTCTATCGGCACCAGTATTAAATAGGACAGAGGCTAATAGATTGTTGATAGTGAATATACCTGTAACCAAGTCGGGGTTCTCACGGGCATCCCTTGAGTTCACATTGAAAGCTCTTCCACGCGGTGGTCCTCCGTCCTTTCGCTTGTTGGGACACTCATTCCTAAGGTGGCCCTACTGTCCACACTCATAGCATTTCCTTGGTCCGTTTGGATTTGTCCTCACAGCTGGGAGGGGAATCTTGCAGTTCTTGCCAACGTGCCCGATCCTGTTGCACTTTTCACAGACTGCATTACAGTACTTGGTATGGTGCTTGTAGCACCTCTTGCACTGTGGTAGACTACCCTTGTAGTTGGGGTTCGAGCTAGTGTTCAGGTTAGGGTTCCTTCTGTCGTTAGGCCTCTTAGCGGGGGTTTGATCATAGGTTCTCCCCTTGATATTGTAGTCCCACTTATGCTTCTCATTACTGGCTCCCGATTCGGATTTAGCCTTTTCCGATTCTTTGCTGATAATTTGGTTCATAAGGGTATGCGCCATGCCCATAGCTGCTGGGACATTGGGTGGATTAGAAGAGGTGACATTTCCTTGAATGGACTTGGGAAGTCCCCACAAGTATTGTTCCATTCTCTTAAATTCCGGGTGACCATCGTGGGACACATCAGCGCTAATTCCAGATACCTACGGTTGTAACCTTCAAGATCGTTGCCCACAACCTTTAACTCCCAGAACTCTGCCTCCATCTTCTGTATCTCTGTCCTGGGGCAGTACTCTTCGATCATGGCCCCCTTGAATTCTTCCCACGGAATGGCATAAGCCTCATCAATACCCTTAGCTTGAGCCAGTGTGTTCCACCTGGTTAGGGCACCGTCTAACAGCGTACATGAGGCATACTTGGTTTTGTTCGCCTCTGAGCAGTTGCTGACGCGGAACACAGCTTCTAATTTCTCAAACCACCTAGTCAAACCAACTGGCCCCTCAGTGCCACTAAAGTTGTGGGGCTTGCAGCTTTGAAACTCTTTGTAAGTGCAACCGTTCAGGACGTTCTGGTTAACCGGTGGGGCTGGGGGAATAGCATTTTCCATGGCTGCGGCTACTCGTTCCGCAATCATTTCCTCAATTTGTGCTACTGTGGGTGCTGCTCTTCCGTTTGCCATCGCTCTTCTAAACCGAAATATTGACTTAAGTCAAAATCCAGCATTTAATATATAATAATACAGTATGTGGTAAACAGGGGAACAACACAACGCATGCCAATTAAGTAACGCAACCAGGTATAAATACCGCAAAACCAACATACAGTAACGTAAATAGAACACTGTGCAAGAATTAAACAATACAAAGTTCCATTCATTAATAAAGAGTTGCATACATCCGCATAGGTTTGTACAATACATAAGTAAAACATGAAATACAAACGAGATTATATAATGAAATCTACTACAAAGCTCTATGGTGACGGTGGGTAAAGGATGTCCATTACGTGAGACATCTAGTCCTCGAGCTCAGTTACCCGAGCACGGAGGATCTCCACCTCCCTCGTCAGTTCCTCGACAGAGGGAGGGGCTGGCAGAGCAGGTGGTGCAGATGGTCCAGCACCAGAAGCAGATGCTCCATAGCGGTAAGGCTTACGCACGAAAGGATCAGCAGGGTAAGGCATAACCCGCTTATGGGCGGTAACCCTACGATGCTGACCATGTGCGTCAGTGAACGTTCGACCTCCATTGATCCCCGGAATAACGGTGCCGTCGAAACGGTACCGCTTCTTCGGCGGGGTGGAGGGTGGCTTCACAGGTGCATCATCAGGGTCCTCCTCGTCAGAGTCATCGTCACTAGAGTCGTCTGTGGATGAGTCGTCGGATGATGAATCGTCGAAAACAGCTGGAGGTGGCAGGGCTCGGCGACCGGTAGTCATGATTCGGTATCTGAAAGGTGGGATCAGTATGACACGTCCATCAGGAAGGCGTTGGCACCAATGGTTATGCTCATTACGGAACGGAACGTCCGCGTATTCCCCAGGAATCACCACTACTGGAGCGGGGCTGTGGCTCCGAGGGTCTTGGGGCAAGTAGAGCTGGAATCTCCGGGGGGTCCTGGGCTCCGCTTGAGGTAACCACTGGGGCAGGCGTACGGCTGCTGGTTCCGGAGGATGAAACGCCGGGGTCACTGGTGTGTGTCGCCGACGGGATTGGATGATCGGCAACAGTGGCAGGTGAAGTGGCTGAAGAGTCTGAATCGCTGCCCAAAATGATGACAGGTGGAATATCCGACATCGGAACAGGGAAAAATAACTTTTCCATGTCAGTAAGTCATAAAGCAAGCACGTATTAGGTACTACAGCAACCTAGCATGGCAGTAATAATAACAGTGCTAAACAGAAATAACATGTGAAAGCAGATAGTAATCATGAAATAGCGGAAATAAGCATACAACAAGTTTGCATGGCAGTGAAGATAAGCAATAGCATGCAGTAAGATCATACAGCTGAAAATGTAGACAAAAGCATGCAATAAGTTTCGCAGAAACAAGTACTAGTAAGTTATAGATTAGTCCTATTAGTGAATCCTACTTAGGTTCGGTCTAGACTCACTAATGCAACCTAACTCCCTACAACCAATGCTCTGATACCAAATGTGACGCCCCGTACAAAACCATCGTGTACGATTTGTCATCAACAGGATCTTCACACGGTCAAACACTATATGCTGTTTGAAAACCAGTTTGCATTCATAAACGATAGCGTTTTACAAAAGATAACGTGCATCCTACGAATAGGAGCATAAACATAAGTATTTAACCCTAAGGTCATTACAAAGCCATTGTTTGAAATTAACATAAACTACGAATGCAAAAGAAAAGTTCCATGAATGAGACATCTCTAGATGCAGCGGATAACTAATACAGCAGGTCCTTAACAGCAAGACAGCAAATCTAACAGCGGAAGCAAGAAACCTCTAGGCACCTGAGAAATACAAGCTTAAAAGTCAACACGAATGTTGGTGAGCTATAGTTTAAGTTGTAACAGTAACGTAAGGTAGGCCACGAGATTTTAGTGTAACAAAACAGTATGAAAAGTATATGTATAACCGTGGGCACCCAGTAGCTAGACTTAACGTTTATAACCCCCTGAAAGTACACTTGGCGAGTGCGTATGTTCACGAAGTATTAAACACCCGTTAAATGCTAGCGCGACTAGCCTGAGTGGGGATGTCAAACCCTATGGATCCATATCTAAGATTCGCGTTCACCGGTTCAAAAACCAATGACTAAACGTTACCGTTCTAAGGGGAATGTTTATGCCGTTGTATAAACCACACATATATAAAGTTTAAGTACTCGTGCCTAGTATGTAAAACGTAAAAAGCGCATGTATTCTCAGTCCCAAAATAATTAAAGTAAAAAGGGATGCTATAATTCACAGTGATAAAAGCGGTAAAGTCGGTAATGAAAGTACGCAAGTAGTGTCATAAACCTAGCTTTTCGAATTAAGTTGTCTAGTTTGACTTCTTAAAATTTCAATTTCTGACTTGACGAGTAAAACTTATGATCTATGTCTTGGTTTATTTTAGGGTTTGTATAACTCTAAGGATACATTTTAGGATTTACTTGATTAAGTGTTACTTCACACATTTTGCACAATGTCCTGAAACCTTAGCTTATTAACCTAAACCCTAGACTTATAATTTATATCTTTGTATATAATAACTTAATAAATAAACTTATTAACCAAGTATTTAGATTAAAAACTTGTAACCAATTCACTTTAATATTAAACCTTAGGTTAAGACATTTGTACACTTAAAAATTTATTCACCTTCACACTTAATTTTGATTAACTTATACTTGTCATTGTTTCAATTTAATCAACCTTAACTTACTTTGATTTAAACCTAGCATAAGTTTACTTTCTAAACTTTAAAATTATAATTTAAAACCTAAGCTTATACATTTATGAACTATACAAGTATATGTACATTTAATTTGCAAAATTTAACAAAAATATCAACCTTGATCATAACCAAAACCATCCACCATATTCATCATGCATATAATCACCATTATCCTTATATATATTCATCATGGTCATGCAGGATTACCAACCAAGAAACATAACTATGCAAGCATGATATTAAACAACTATACTATGCAAGCATGCTATTAGTTTAATCTTCCATGCTAGCATGTTTGCATGAACTTTAATGGACACTTGTTTACACCTTACTTAACATTAAGCTTACTAATCACATCCTTTTTCCTCTAAACCACACGTCATCATCATCATATTTACAAGTATCTTACATGTCTTAAACACTTGCAATTTACTTAACCTTTATGTATTAAAGATACTAAGCACATTTGCATGTACTTGCATGGCATTAGACTTGTCATACTCTTCTTTTGCTCTCCTTGTGCCACGCCTACAATACCCTCACCATAAGACCACTTTTTGCTTCTTAAAACTCTAATAACACATTCAATTATCACACTAAATCCTCTTAAGTTACAGCCATTTCTTTCTTCTATGTTCATCTTCATCAACTCATACATCATCATTACTCAAGGTATAATTACCAAGAACACTTCTTTTATTTCTTACCAAGTTACTTTCAAGAGAAATGGGTGTAAAAGCTCAATCTAGAGTGTTAAAAACACTCAATGATGATTACATGGCTAACTCTAATCTTGATCATAAGTAACTAAAAATATGTTTTACATATGTTTAATAACCAAAAATAAACTTAAAATGAAAAGGGATATAGCTAAAATGTATTGAGTTTACTAGTTAGTCCTTAACCTTCATAAGAACCAAGTCAGTCTTCATTTGGTGGAATTTTTAGAAAATACTTACACTCACTTTTGCTACTTTAATTTTTGAGATTCTTAAACTTTTATGAGTCCTAGACTTTCTATAAAAATCCCATGATTTATAAAGTAGCCTAAGTATTTATTTTGTATTATTACTTTTAAAAAGGTCCTGATTTGGACAGAATCTGTCCAACTCACATGTTTCACCAAAAATGTGGTACCAACGTCTAGATATGAAAACTTAGGAGATTTTTATTATAAAGTGGACTAAAAATAGAACATGTTAGGCTTTGGAATCATATAAAAAGCTTAAGAAATGATTAAGATATGACCTTGTACATTTAAACAATGGGATTTAGATTTGCTGAAACTGTCACCACTTAGAATATAAATAAAACGTATCAACTGATGTTTTCTGAGCAAAACGAATTTTTGAACTAAAATATAACTAGATTGGAGTAAGACTTCAAAAGGATAAGTCTAAATAAGTTAATTTACTATTTTTAGTGATATTAAACTTTAAACTAGTCAAAACAGTCCACTTGTAGTAAAATAATTCTATAAAATTCATTTTTATGATATAAATTACAAATCTTATATTTTTAAACCTCCAAAACATATATCTTCACATATAAAATAAGAATTACCTTATATCACTATATTTTAAATAAGAAAATTAACTTCTAACACTACTTGTAAAATCAATCCACATAGAAACCTTAACTTGTAAATAGAGAAATCATCTTTTAAAAAGCCGAGAACACTATGTTACATTTGAACATAAATAAAATCATTATTATTACTAATATTAGTAATAACACACCTCTGACCTTAACTTATGTATTTAGGTCCCGAGCTCGAAGTACATCAAAGTACTTAAACCACAAATCCAAGCTTTATACCGCATAACATCACCTGTGAGTATCATAGTCCCATTTTACTTGCTTTTAGCAAACTTACTATTTTGGGATGAGAAACATGATTCTTTTATGTTTTACATTATGGACATAAGTGCTTAAAACTATATTCTATTGTGTTGATTTTGTGACTTAGCTTAAACCCCGATTCTGATATCGTTAATTACTTGTTTATGGTAAACGCGAATAATGTGGATAGATCTATTTGAGGGTGACTCCTCACATCCAGCATAGTCTTCAGGCTAGCGAATACATAACCTTCGACTTTGTAGCTCTAGCTAAGTGAGACTACATGATTTCGGGTTCTTGATTGTTAAGTTCGATATCGGGAGCTCATGTTTATTTAGAATATATTTACAACTGTTTATACTTGAAAATCTTATGGTCCATACATTTATATACATTAAACCTATGATCTCACCAACATTATTGTTGACATTTTTAAGCATGTGTTTTCTCAGGTCCTGATAAGGCTAAAAAGGAACATATATTTCATAGCATTATCCCCCAAGAAAGACAAGATTTTAGTTGCAATTGTTCCATTTTCAAGTAATATTCGTTTATATTAAATAAGTGCGAAGACAAAAGGCGAAAACGACGAATTGAAGACACAAAGGTCCAAAAAGCTCAAAAGTACAACATACAATTAAAAAGGTTCAAATTATTGATGAGGAACGTCTAAAAATGACAAGAGTACAAGTTACAAAACGCAAAGTACACGATATAAAATAGTACGCAAGGACGTCCGAAAATCCGGAACCGGGACATGAGTCAACTCTCAACGCTCGACGCAACGGTGTAAAAATTACGAGTCAACTATGCACAAGAATAAAATATAATATTTAAATAATTCATAATAAGAATAATATTAAATAATAAAAAGTTGTTAATTGAGCATAGTTAAGGGGTCATAAGTGAAAGTTTGAATTCAAAATTCGTCTATAAAAGAACGAATATCGATTATAGATCTATTCCAAAAATTCTCTCTTTCTATCTTTCTGTAAACATATTTATATATATTATAATTTTAATTTTAATTTTAGATAATAATAATAATGGTATGTTAGCGAATATTGTAAGGATTTAAGTCAGAACTCTGTCCGTGTAACACTACGCGATTAATCATCACTGTAAGCTATGTTCTTCCTTTTTAATTTAATGTCTCGTAACTAAGTTATTATTATGCTTATTTGAGCCGAAGTAATCGTGATGTTGGGCTAAAATATTAAGACGGGGTTATTGAATTTTGTACCATAATTAAGGTTTGGGCAAAAGACCGACACTTGTGGAAATTGGACTATTGACTATTAATAGATGGGGGGTATTGTCTAATTGAGTGACAACTCATTGGAGTCTGTCGAACCTATCTTCAAATTAATTAACCTAATAATTAATAATGATTATGGTTGTCCTATTTAGTGACGTTGTCCTATTATAATCATTTAATTAATTATTCGGGTTGGGTAATTGATTATTCAAACTGATCAAGTGGGTAAATTAATATTCATATCTAATCAAAACAGGGGTGGATTACATACAGTGATAACTGGTGTAATTGTTGACAGAAGTGATAACTGCGTCACAGTTTAAATCCTTAATTAGTTGGAATATTTGACTTCGGGTATAAGGGTAATTTGACGAGGACACTCGCACTTTATATTTATGACCGATGGACTATTATGGACAAAAACCAGATAGGTATCAAATAAATCATGACAAAGGACAATTAACCCGAGTAACAATTAATTAAAATCAAAACGTTAAACATCATGATTACGGAAGTTTAAATAAGCATAATTCTTATATTGTATTTCTCATCGTATCTTTATTTACTGTCATTTTATTACTCTCAATTTTATTTACTGTCATTTTATTTATTGTCATTATTTTACGCACTTTAATTATCGTCATTTATCTTTGCGCTTAAAATATAGAATCGACAAACCGGTCATTAAACGGTAAAACTCCCCTTTTATAATATATTACTACTTATATAATTATGTATATTTTGTATAAATATAGTTGTTAAAAATATAGTAAGTATCACCAGCTCCCTGTGGAACGAACCGGACTTACTAAAAACTACACTACTCTACGATTAGGTACACTGCCTATAGTGTTGTAGCAAGGTTTAGGTATATCCCATCCGTAAATTAATAAAACTTGTGTCATATTTTGTAGTATTTTGTATTAAAAATAATACTATTTCGTACCCTCACGCTACAACATCAAGTTTTTGGCGCCGCTGCCGGGGAGCGCTAAAACGCTATATTTTTTTATTATAATAATATTGAAATAAAATATAATAATATAATAATATTGAAATAGAATATAATAATATAATAATATTGAAATAGAATATAATAATATAATAATATTTTAGAATCAAAATTTGATACGTAAAGTTGACTTTTTTGCTCAGTTGGTCCCTCTATTATACCCCAAATCGCTAGTTTGGTCCCTCAGTTTTTAATTTGGCAATCAGCGTCCCTGAGTTATTTTAATTTTGCAATTGGCGTCCCTCCGTCAAATTTCTGTTAAAAAGCTCCGTTAACCTGGTCATGTGCAATGCATGTGAGGGTAAAATCGTCTTTTTACTAAAACAAGGGACCACCGGCGCAAAACTAAAACTGAGGGACCACTGGCGCAAAAATAAAAACATAGAATTTTTCTCTTTTTTTCTGTTCTTTTTTTTATTCTTTTTTTTCTCTTTTTTTTTTAATTTTTTTCTTTTTTTCTTTTTTTTTAACTTTTTTTTTGTATCGAAACTTTTTTTTAACTTTTTTTAATTCTTTTTTTTAACTTTTTTTTTGTATCGAAACTTTTTTTAACTTTTTTTTAATTCTTTTTTTTAACTTTTTTTTCTTGTTCGAAACTTTTTTTTAACTTTTTTTTTCTTGTTCAAAAAAAATTAATGCCATAGCCGAGACTCGAACCCGAGACCTCTCATTGACCCGACACCTCCCTAACCATCTGAACCATTCTGTTTTTCTGATTAAATGTGAGACCCGTAAATATATAACCCGTATTAATAATGTTTTTATTCCCTTCATCATTTTCTTCAAACCAATCGGCCCAAAACAATACTCAATCGTAATAATCAAAACGTTGAAATGGGTTTTAGGATTAACAAACAGAAACGATTTTACTGGAATGATCAAACACGAAAAGAAAGGAAACAAAAATAAAGAAACAGCAGAAGCAGAAGCTGTTCGTGAAAAAAAAAATATAAACTCAAATCGTGTTTTTGAAATTAAAGCTGTTTTAACCCACGATTCCTAAACAAAATATGTTGCAAATCTTTTATAGAAACTTTCTGAATCATCAATTTCAACAGAAACACTAAAACAAATACGAATTTCGCGATGAACAAAACGTTTGACTTTTACAACCGAAACTTTGACTCGTAAATTCGACTTTGATAACAAAAATTGGAAGTTGATATTTTACAGGAAGTTTCACTAGAGGATTCCTAACAGGACTGCATTATTACTTTTTGAAAATTGAATCGAATTCGAGGTTTTGGCAAAATGGGTCAAGAACAGAGGTGTCGATGGAAAAAAAATATTCCTGTTTAAATTCGATAAAAAAATAACTATAATAATAATAATAATAATAATAATAATAATAATAATAATAATAATAATAATAATAATAATAGTAATAATAATAATAATAATAATAATAATAATAATAATAATAATGAAACCGGGTTGTCACATTTGTTGTATTATTTCGATAAAAAAAAGTTAAAAAAAAGAAGAAAAAAGGAAAAAAAAAGAATAAAAAAAGAACAGAAAAAAAAGAAAAGAAAAAAAAGAGAAAAATTCTATATTTTTATTTTTGCGCCAGTGGTCCCTCAGTTTTAGTTTTGCGCCGGTGGTCCCTTGTTTTAGTAAAAAGACGATTTTACCCTCACATGCATTGCACATGACCAGGTTAACGGAGCTTTTTAACAGAAATTTGACAGAGGGACGCCAATTGCAAAATTAAAATAACTCAGGGACGCTGATTGCCAAATTAAAAACCGAGGGACCAAACTAGCGATTTGAGGTATAATAGAGGGACCAACTGTGCAAAAAAGTCCGTAAAGTTTTAAAAAGTCGTATTTATTAAATACTTCAGGGGTATATTATGTAACTTGTAATTAATAATTTCTATCATATCGCTTTCATGTGAATAGTAAATGAATTAAAAAAAAAAGTTTTGAAAAAAATAATAATTATAAAAAAATTATTAATTTGTAAAAAAAAATCGTTTTTTAAAAAAAAAATTGTAAAAAAAAAAAACGTAAAAAAAACGTAAAAAAAAAAAACGTAAAAAAAAAAAATTATTAAAAAAAAATATATATATTTTTTTAAGATTTTGTCTATAAAAAAAAAATGTTTTTTTTAGTTTTATTACCTTTAGATTTTTAGACTATAGTCGCAACTTTTAGTATTAAGTTTAGTTTTGCTATAGTTATTTTTACTTCTAGAATTTTTAGGCTCTGCCGTAAAATCCCTTAAGTGCTTATTCCTTAGACTAAATTTTAGGTGCTTTAGAATTTTACGACGCCGTTTTTCGCGCTACTTTCTTATTTTTATTTTTCGACGCCTATTTTTCGACCTTTTATTTTTCGACCTTTTTCGACGCGCAATCTTTTTCTTTCTTATTTCTCGCTATTCTAGTTTTAGGACATAGATTTTTATTCTACTTCTTATCTAAATTTCTTAAAATTACAAAAATTTATTTTAAGTGGTTAAATTGATAGACATCAAAATTTTCTGGTTCGTAGTAATAGTTGGATTTGTACGTGGACCGGGTTATTAGAGCCAAACAGTCCTCAATTATATTGAGACCAAACGAATCCTGCCCCTCTGCTGCATCTTTTGGCTATTCGAAACGTGGGCAAAATCAGAAAAGTCTATTAATTGGACAACTTATATAAGTTTTTCTTATTTTTATAACTAATAGGATATTCTGTGAATGCACCGAGCAAAACGTTCACCACCTTTCATACGTTCACCACCTGTAACTCGATCAAGACATCTAGCAAATATTGTCGCCGTTGATTTTTCTTTAGAATCGTCATCTAGACGACCAAGTACTCCAACTCAAATTTCCGATAATCCAATTTTTAAACCCTAAATATAAAGGCTCTCACAACCAAGAACCCGGAGGATATTCAAGGACAATTCCAAGATCCTGAACCACTAATCATTCCTCCTGAACCACAAACCATTAAATCAGAATCCTCTAGTGATTCGTATTAAACAAATTCAATTATGAAAGTAACGGAACCTCTAAGTATGGAAGATCGAATGAGAGCCACACGCACGGGCCAAGGTCACGCCATTATTAAGCCAGAAGTTAATGCGCCAGATTATGAAATCAAAGGACAAATTCTACACATGGTAACTAACCAATGCCAATTCAGTGGTGCACCGAATGAAGATCCTAACGAACACCTTCGTACGTTTAAAAGAATTTGTACACTATTCAAAATCCGAGAAGTGGAAGATGAGCAGATCTATCTCATGTTGTTTCCCTGGACTTTAAAGGGAGAAGCCAAAGATTGGTTAGAATCGTTACCTGAAGGGGCGATTGACACATGGGATGTTTTAGTTGAAAATTTTCTTAAACAATTCTTTCCGGCATCTAAAGCCGTGAGACTTCAAGGAGAAATTGCCACGTTCGTGCAAAAACCAAATGAAACATTATATGAGGCGTGGACAAGATTCGGAAGGATGTTGAGAGGATGTCCTCAACACGGATTAGATACTTTTCAAATAGTGCAAATCTTCTATAAAGGCGTAAACATCGCTACACGAAAAGATATCGACATAACAGCTGGTGGTTCCATTATGAAGAAAACCGCAACTGAAGCTTACAAAATTATTGATAACACAGCCTCCCACTCGCATGAGTGGCACCAAGAAAAAGATATTTTTCGTTCATCTAAAGTGGCTAGAGCCGATTCTAGCCATGACTTTGATTCCGTTTCAGCAAAAATAGATGCTTTCGAAAGACGAATGGAAAAGATGAATAAAGATATTCACGCAATACGAATCAGTTGTGAGCTATGCGGTGGACCACACTTAATGAAAGACTGTCACATTGAACAAACGATGGAACAACGTGAGAATGTTGTCTACATGAACCAAAGGCTGGAAAATAGTTATCAGAATAATTATCAACCGCTAAAGCCAAACTTCAATCGAAATCAAAACATTCTTTACAATCCAAAAGGACCCGACAATAACTCGTATAACCAACAAGATCCGAATAACCAACCAACTCAAAACAACACTGTCAATCAACAAAGAGCTGGCTTGTATAAACCACCACAACAAACCGAAGAGAAAAAGTCAAATCTGGAAGAAGTGGTATTTAAGCTAGTTGAATCTCAAACACAATTTATTGAAACTCAAACTCAAACGAATGAGAGGTTTAATCAGTCATTTAGAACTCAACAAGCTTCTATTTTGAATCTAGAAAAACAAGTAGGTACTCTTGTTAGATTGATGAGTGAAAGGAAACAAGGAAAGCTACCGAGTAATACTGAAGTAAATCCTCGGAATGAAAATGTTAATATGGTTTCAACAAATTCTGAAAAACCAGCATCAGAAGATGGGAAGGTTTTAGATGAGAGTAACAATGAAGAAGTTACACCACCACCACCCGAGTATGTAAAGCCAGTGGTGGCACCATACAAACCACCCATCCCGTTTCCAAGAAAAGGAGTTGAGTATGAGCAAGTGATAGGTAATAAAGATTGTGATACCTCTGGAAAGAAGAAGAAGAAAAAGAATAAGAAAGTACAAGAAACAAAAGCCGTAGAAGTAAACCCGGTGAAGACAGTTCCACCAAAACCTCCTCCTAGGATAGGTGATCCGGGTGAATTTATTGTTCCTTGTCTACTTAGTGATTGTGTCATGTATGATGCACTAGCAGATTTAGGTGCAAGTGTAAGTGTTATGCCTCTTTCATTATATAAGAGATTAGGAGTAGGTAAGTTAAGTCCAACGGATATGAGTGTTCGACTCTTTGATCAAACCATTAAACACCCAGTTGGAATTGTTGACAACCTACCCGTTCAAGTAGGCAATTTAACCTTTCTAGTCGAATTCATTGTCATTAACATAGAAGAGGACCCAAACATTCCTCTAATTTTAGGTCGACCATTCTTAGCGTCCACGAAGGCGTTATTTGATGTAGGAAATGGTAGAATGACACTTAGTAGTGGTGACAAATCGATCACCTTTATGATTCGAAAGACTAAATCTCCACCAACCAAAACCGTTGAACCAGCAAAAACGATTGGTAAGAACCATGTTGTTTTACCAACTCCAACGGTAATACTTAGCAATAATGAAACGCCTAAGTGTGGGGAAAATGAAGTAACACCTAATGATGACATGATAACAAAGAACCCCGTTGTTGATACGAAATTAAATGATCCCGTTATTAATAGTTCAATGAAGAAACTTATTAAACGGATTCGCGATGCTAAAACCAAGGGGAACTTTAAGTTATGTAACCGGTTAGTATCCAATCTATCACCTAAAGAAAAGGAGAAACTAGTTGAAATTGTGGATATTACACAGGAATCCGACCAATGGCTTAAAGAAAAAGTCACGGATATGCAAGTTGATTATGGACCAAGAGAAATTAACGATGAAGTTAATCACAATTTTGACACCACGACTACCTAAGTGTGAGGAGATTCAAATATTCTAAAAAGAAAATGCTGTTTGGAGTTAGTTGTTCTGTTCTCGTGTAGTTCCGAGAATGGAATCCGATTGGTCTTTTCCGCTAGTAGACACTAAAGAACTAGTTTTCTCCCTCCATTCTGAATTTTTGTTTTGTAGGTTTTTTTTATGAAATTAATATGCATTTTAATTTAAGTTTTTAAAAACAAAATTTACTTTAATTCATTAAGTTGAAAAAATGATTTCTAAAATTCGTCGTGAGTTGAAGACTAGGTCATTAAGCCGAAATTACTTTACCCGAGGGCGGGGCGACAAATTTTGTTATCATTATTTTTAATTTTATTGATTTAAAGTATGCCAAAAATATTATACTTTATAAATTTTTGAAAAGTGGGGTTATAAACCAAACTTCAAAAATATATATATATATATATATGTTTGTATTTTATCTTATGTACAAAACAGGGTAAAACAATGCACTTTCAAAGACTGTCATTAAAGTTCAGCAAAAGGTACTAATTTTGACGACAAGACGCAAAACAACAAATATGATATAACAAATGAAGGAATGAACGATGAGGCGCCATCTATCATTCGACGAGCTTTGTAATTACAAACTCGGTATTTTTAATCACTTTTCTACGCTAATCACCCTCATGAATTTAAATTATAGTCTGATTTCATGCAAATGAGGGCATTGCATGATCTTAAGTGTGGGGAAGTGTTATAAATTCTCTCAGGTTTATACTTGGTTTATTTGCCAAATTTTGTGAAAATTTGAAAAATTTTCAATTAAATGAAGTCAAAATCATGTTTATACATATTTATGAACGGTGAAAACTAGGTGATAATACCGAAATTATCGTTACCTCGGAAAGGACATAAATTGAGAAACACCCTAAAACGATTGAATTCATTTAAAATGGAATAAAGGAGAATAAAAAAAGCAAAGAAAGAAACTAAGTGTGGGGAGAATGTACCAAGTTATTCAATTAAAAACTATCTATCACATGTTTCTGTAAAGTTATTGCAGGTACTTTTGTTTTGGACGATTTTAATCAGTATTACCCAATTTACTGTAAGAAAGATGGATCTACACGATGAATCAATTCCATCATTAATAGGAAGTAAAGTCTTCCGAAAAAGAAACGCGCTTCTTGATTTAGGTCATGAAGTTGTCGTCCAGACCAGCTGTAGGTTGACGAAAAATCTAGAAAAGTCATCTCTAAAATCAGCAGGAAATCCACGGACCTCAGCATCAAACAGGGTCGCCATGTGGTCAGATTTATCCTAACCATGAGAAGGATTTATCTCGTACAATGGGGGGCACCGTGCAAATTAGCTTGATAAGACTAATGAATCAGATCCCCAGAAAGGATAATCTCCTTAAAGATTAAAAATCAGCTTTTAAGACTGATATTACTCAATCCTAGATATTGACCTTAAAGATTGAGAATTCAAACTCATGGAATTCAATGATATCTAAACTCGAGCTTGAACGAGAAAATATTTTGATCAAAATTGCAAACCGATTTGTTTTCTGAAAATCCATTTTCAATGCGTTCATTACCATTGAACGTAAAATCCTAGGAATTCACCTGGAATTCATTAGGTCACCTGAACCAAATCGGGTGTCAACCGTAAGAACGGTGGTTGCATAGCATGGTCGGAGACAGGACCTTGTGCCAGACCGAAAAATCATAGGATGATCTTTACTATTGCTCCTACCAAGGATAGTTCTAGCATCCGACACGTTAAAAGACCATAATCATCTGCATGTCACGGGACATTGCCTTAACAGTTTCTTGTTCATCGCTTTCCTTTACAACCGGACGGTAGTTTGCCGAAAGGTAATATACGGAACAAGTAAACTGGATGTGTGCTTTCCAATACCGGGATAGCAGTGGATTACACGAACCTAAATGTTTTTAGCCAAAATATTGATCCACAAATATATTTTGCAACACCAATGGTGGATCAAATCAGAAAACTTATCTAGGGTAAAAGCTAGATTGAATTTTCAAAAGATCAAATGTTTTCATAAAGATCCTATTTCCTAAAGGATCTAAATTTTTATAGTCATGTGGGACTGTAAACCGCCTTTCAAATGTGCACTTTGCTTTGGAAACCGAAAGTAAATCGGCTATTTGATTGCAAGTGTCGTTGACCTAAACCCGAGGCAACTGTGGATGACACACCCACCTTTAACCACATTGTTACTATCATTGTTCATATCGCCGTATTGAAGTCACTGATGTACAAAGTGTGAAGAATAAAGAAGTGATTCAAGTGTTTTTCAAGACTATATTGCTTGAGGACAAGCAATGCTCAAGTGTGGGGATATTGATAAGGCTAAAAAGGAACATATATTTCATAGCATTATCCCCCAAGAAAGACAAGATTTTAGTTGCAATTGTTCCATTTTCAAGTAATATTCGTTTATATTAAATAAGTGCGAAGACAAAAGGCGAAAACGACGAATTGAAGACACAAAGGTCCAAAAAGCTCAAAAGTACAACATACAATTAAAAAGGTTCAAATTATTGATAAGGAACGTCTAAAAATGACAAGAGTACAAGTTACAAAACGCAAAGTACACGATATAAAATAGTACGCAAGGACGTTCGAAAATCCGGAACCGGGACATGAGTCAACTCTCAACGCTCGACGCAACGGTGTAAAAATTACGAGTCAACTATGCACAAGAATAAAATATAATATTTAAATAATTCATAATAAGAATAATATTAAATAATAAAAAGTTGTTAATTGAGCATAGTTAAGGGGTCATAAGTGAAAGTTTGAATTCAAAATTCGTCTATAAAAGAACGAATATCGATTATAGATCTATTCCAAAAATTCTCTCTTTCTATCTTTCTGTAAACATATTTATATATATTATAATTTTAATTTTAATTTTAGATAATAATAATAATGGTATGTTAGCGAATATTGTAAGGATTTAAGTCAGAACTCTGTCCGTGTAACACTACGCGATTAATCATCACTGTAAGCTATGTTCTTCCTTTTTAATTTAATGTCTCGTAACTAAGTTATTATTATGCTTATTTGAGCCGAAGTAATCGTGATGTTGGGCTAAAATATTAAGACGGGGTTATTGAATTTTGTACCATAATTAAGGTTTGGGCAAAAGACCGACACTTGTGGAAATTGGACTATTGACTATTAATAGATGGGGGGTATTGTCTAATTGAGTGACAACTCATTGGAGTCTGTCGAACCTATCTTCAAATTAATTAACCTAATAATTAATAATGATTATGGTTGTCCTATTTAGTGACGTTGTCCTATTATAATCATTTAATTAATTATTCGGGTTGGGTAATTGATTATTCAAACTGATCAAGTGGGTAAATTAATATTCATATCTAATCAAAACAGGGGTGGATTACATACAGTGATAACTGGTGTAATTGTTGACAGAAGTGATAACTGCGTCACAGTTTAAATCCTTAATTAGTTGGAATATTTGACTTCGGGTATAAGGGTAATTTGACGAGGACACTCGCACTTTATATTTATGACCGATGGACTATTATGGACAAAAACCAGATAGGTATCAAATAAACCATGACAAAGGACAATTAACCCGAGTAACAATTAATTAAAATCAAAACGTTAAACATCATGATTTCGGAAGTTTAAATAAGCATAATTCTTTTATTGTATTTCTCATCGTATCTTTATTTACTGTCATTTTATTACTCGCAATTTTATTTACTGTCATTTTATTTATTGTCATTATTTTACGCACTTTAATTATCGTCATTTATCTTTGCGCTTAAAATATAGAATCGACAAACCGGTCATTAAACGGTAAAACTCCCCTTTTATAATATATTACTACTTATATAATTATGTATATTTTGTATAAATATAGTTGTTAAAAATATAGTAAGTATCACCAGCTCCCTGTGGAACGAACCGGACTTACTAAAAACTACACTACTCTACGATTAGGTACACTGCCTATAGTGTTGTAGCAAGGTTTAGGTATATCCCATCCGTAAATTAATAAAACTTGTGTCATATTTTGTAGTATTTTGTATTAAAAATAATACTATTTCGTACCCTCACGCTACAACATCAGGTCCTTAAGCAGCAGTCCGCATACATTCAGGTTGGCTTTTGGGATGTCGTCAGGATGTCGGGACGTCGTTTTAAAAATAAATCATCATGCACTATGTTTAAGTGTTGTACTTTGTTATGTTATGGTTGTAATTGTTGTAGTTTACTTTTAAGTCCCGACATGTAACTCAAAACTTGTACTTGTGTGTTGAAATAAAAACGTTTCCGCTGTCGTACTGGGACACCTATCACGTCACATTTCGGGATCGAAATGGGGTCGTGACAGACATGGAATCAGAGCCCACGTTATAGGGAACCAGGACTGCATTAGTGTGTCTAAGATTCTAGGATGCATTAGTGAGTCGGGTCTATAACGGAGTCATGTTCCGTCTTTCACGTATTTTGGTTTTTTGTTGTCCTTTTGCTTATCAAAACTTCTATATGTTAACTTGTATGTTTTTGTGTGATTGATAATGCTAAAAACGAACATATATTTCATAGCATTATTCCTCAAGAAAGACAAGCTTTTAGTTGCAATTGTCCTATTTACAAGTGATATTCGTTTAAATAATAAAAGGTGAAGACAAAAGGCAGATTCGACGAATTGAAGATGCAAACGACCAAAAAGCTCAAAAGTACAAAAGACAATCAAAGAGGTTCCAATTATTGATAAGAAACGTCTCAAAATTACAAGAGTACAAGATTCAAAATGCAAAGTACAAGATATTAAATTGTACGCAAGGACGTTCGAAAATCCGGAACCGGGACCAGAGTCAACTCTCAACGCTCGACGCAACGGACTAAAAATTTCAAGTCAACTATGCACATGAATATAATATAATATATAATTAATTCTTAAAATTAATATATATATTATATTATATTTAAAAACCGTCGGCATAAAAAAACAAAGACTTTTGAGTCTCCCCAGCTGGCCATGCTATCGCATGGCCTGGAGGAAGAAACTCCATGCGATCGCATGGTGCACAGTTCCAGCCCACATGCCTATAAAAATCGAGCTTTGGTGTAACACAAAACACATCTTTTTCTTCTCCTCATTCATACGTAGTATATATTTATACTTATATTTTAATTTTAATTTTAATTCTAATAATAAGGGTATGTTAGCGAATGTTGTAAGGGTGTAAGTCGAAATTCTGTCCGTGTAACGCTACGCTATTTTTAATCATTGTAAGTTATGTTCAACCTTTTTAATTTAATGTCTCGTAGCTAAGTTATTATTATGCTTATTTAAAACGAAGTAATCATGATGTTGGGCTAATTACTAAAATTGAGTAATTGGGCTTTGTACCATAATTGGGGTTTGGACAAAAGAACGACACTTGTGGAAATTAGACTATGGGCTATTAATGGGCTTTATATTTATTTAACTAAATGATAATTTGTTAATTTTAATATAAAGATTTACAATTGGATGTCCCTATAAATAACCATATACACTCGATCGGACACGATGGGCGGGGTATTTATATGTACGAATAATCGTTCATTTAACCGGACACGGGAATGGATTAATAGTCACTAGAATTATTAAAACAGGGGTGAAATTATGTACAAGGACACTTGGTATAATTGTTAACAAAGTATTAAAACCTTGGGTTACACGCAGTCGATAACCTGGTGTAATTATTAAACAAAGTATTAAAATCTTGTTAAAGTTTAAGTCCCCAATTAGTTGGAATATTTAACTTCGGGTATAAGGATAATTTGACGAGGATACTCGCACTTTATATTTATGACTGATGGACTGTTATGGATAAAAACCAGACGGACATATTAAATAATCCAGGACAAAGGACAATTAACCCATGTGCATAAAACTAAAATCAACACGTCAAACATCATGATTACGAAAGTTTAAATAAGCATAATTCTTTTATTTCATATTTAATTTCTTTTATTTTATATTTAATTGCACTTCTAATTATTGCACTTTTATTTTTTTGTTATTGTATTTAATTGCACTTTTAATTATCGTACTTTTTAATTATCGCAAGTTTATTTTATCGCACTTTTATTTATCGAAATTTCATTATCATTATTTACTTCACGCTTTAAATTAAGTCTTTTAGTTATTCAATATTTTACATTTTGTTTTAACTGCGACTAAAGTTTTTAAAATCGACAAACCGGTCATTAAATGGTAAAAACCCCCCTTTATAATAATAATATTACTTATATATATATTTGTATTTTTATAAAATAAAACTAATATAGCGTTACGCTTTGATTAAAAGATTTTCCCTGTGGAACGAACCGGACTTACTAAAAACTACACTACTGTACGATTAGGTACACTGCCTATAAGTGTTGTAGCAAGGTTTAAGTATATCCATTCAATAAATAAATAAATATCTTGAGTAAAATTGTATCATATTTAATAGTATTTCCTTGTAAAATATAAGCTATTTTATATACACCTCGCATAACATCAAGTATTTTTAGCGCCGCTGCCGGGGAGACATCTAGCTTAAAAGCCGGAAGCGCAACGCTAAATATATAAAAAAAATACGCTTTTGTAAAAATACGTTTTAAATATTCGAAAATATAAAAAGAAAAAAAAATATAAATATTTTTAAGAGTTTGTAAGTTATATAAAAATTTTCTTTATCTTTATTTAAAAAAAAATAAGTTTTATTTAATTTATATAAATATATTACAAAATTTTTATTAAAACAGCAAAACAGGAAAAAAAAATTAAATAAAACATTCGGCCTGCTACTGTTGCAGCCCATAACCTGGCCCAAAATCCTGGCTCATGTGATCGCATGAGCCCGAAGGCATAAACTCATGCGATCGAATGAGATCGTCTGACACGCCACAGTTTACCCTAATTCAGCATTTATTACGGGTATTATTTATTATTATTAATTTAAAACCCTAATTAGGTTATATATATTATATTATTTAGTTTAGTTATTTTATTATTTGTATTATTTAGTTTAATTAGTTTAATTAATTTATAAAATTAATAGTTTTATAAAATAAATAATATAAAAATAATATTTTTATAAAAATTGTAATTTTTGCAACTTTTAGTATATTTTTATATTTTGTCCCTTTTTAATTGTTTTAGCGTAATATTTGTATTTTTCGCTCATATTTAGTTTTAAACTTAGTTTTTGCCATAGTTATTTTTATTTATAGATTTTTAGGCCTTGCCGTAAAATCCCTTAAGTGCTTTTTCTTTAGACTAAGATTTAGGTGCTTTAGAATTTTGCGACACCTTTTTAAGTTTTAGTACCTTTTTAAGTTATTTCCATTTGGGATATAGTTTTACTTGTAAGCTTTAATATTTTTAGACGCCTTTTACCTATGTATCAATTATCATTCCAATTAGTAATCTCAATTTGCGATTATAATTTTAAGTTAGTGATAGTAATAAGGTTGGGTTAGTCAAGTATTTTTAAGTTTTATAAGTCACTCTTTTTCTTTCTTATTTTTCGACGCCTTTTATTTTTCGACCTTTTTCGACGCGCTCTTTTTCTTTCTTATTTCTCGCAATTCTAGTTTTAGGACATAGATTTTTATTCTACTTCTTATCTAAATTTCTTAAAATTACGAAAATTTATTTTAAGTGGTTAAATTGATAGACATCAAAATTTTCTGGTTCGTAGTAATAGTTGGATTTGTACGTGGACCGGGTTATTGGAGCCAACCAGTCCTCAATTATATTGAGACCAAATGATGTTTCGCGAGGTGTATATAAAATAGTTATTAAATTTTAGCAGAAAATACTATTAAATACGATACAATTTTACACAAGATATTTATTTATTTATAGAATGGATATACTTAAACCTTGCTACAACACTTATAGGCAGTGTACCTAATCGTACAGTAGTGTAGTTTTTAGTAAGTCCGGTTCGTTCCACAGGGAGATCTTTAAGCAAAGCTCAACGCTATATTAGTTTACTTTTATAAAAATACAAATATATATATAAGTAATATTATTATTATAAAGAGGGGTTTTTACCGTTTAATGACCGGTTTGTCGATTTTAAAACTTTAGTCGCAGTTAAAATCTAATGTAAAATATAAAATAAATACAAGACTTTAAATTAAAGCGTAAAGTAAATAACGATAATGAAATTGCGAATAATAAAAATGCGATAAAAATTAAATTGCGATAATTAAAAAGTACGATAATTAAAAGTGCGATAAAATGAAATAACAATAAATAAAAGTGCGATAATTAGAAGTGCAATTAAATATACAATAAAGGAAATAAAATATGATATAAAAGAATTATGCTTATTTAAACTTCCGTAATCATGATGTTTGACGTGTTGATTTTAGTTTTATGCCCATGGGTTAATTGTCCTTTGTCCTGGATTATTCAATATGTCCGTCTGGTTTTTGTCCATAACAGTCCATCAGTCATAAATATAAATTGCAAGTGTCCTTGTCAAATTATTATTATACCCGAAGATAAATATTCCAACTAATTGGGGATTCGAATTGTAACAAGGTTTTAATACTTTGTTTAATGAATACACCAGGTTATCGACTGCGTGTAAACCAAGGTTTTACTACTTTGTTAACAATTACACCAATTACCCTTGAATGTAATTTCACCCCTGTTTTAATTATTCTAGTGGCTATTAATCCATTCCCGTGTCCGGTTAAATGAACGATTATTCGTACATATAAATACCCCGCCCATCGTATCCGATCGAGTGTATATGGTAATTTATAGGGACGCCCAATTGTAAATCTTTATATTAACATTAACAAACTTTCATTTAGTTAAACAAATATAAAGCCCATTAATAGCCCATAGTCTAGTTTCCACAAGTGTCGTTCTTTTGTCCAAACCCCAATTATGGTACAAAGCCCAATTACCCAATTTTAGTAATTAGCCCAACATCATGATTACTTCGTTTTAAACAAGCATAATAATAACTTAGCTACGAGACATTAATATAAAAAGGTTGAACATAACTTACAATGATTAAAAATAGCGTAGCGTTACACGGACAGAATTTCGACTTACACCCTTACAACATTCGCTAACATACCCTTATTATTAGAATTATAATTAAAATTAAAATATAAATTATAAATATAAATATATTACGTATATATTGAGAGAGATTGAGAAAAAATAAGGTGTTAAATTCGATCAGAATTCGGTTGGCTTTATAGCCAGAAATGAATTTTGGGGCTCCGCGACTCGCGGCAAAAAGCCCTTCAAACTCCGCGAGTCGCGGAGAGGTATTTTCATTTCACACCCTTGGAGTTTCTGGCTGCCGACGGTTTTAATAATATATATATATAATATATATATAATTAATATAATTAATTATATATTATATTATATTTATATACATAGTTAACTTGTAATTTTTAGTCCGTTGCGTCGAGCGTTAAGAGTTGACTCTGGTCCCGGTTCCGGTTTTTCGAACGTCCTCGCGTACAATTTAATATCTTGTACTTTGCGTTTTGAATCTTGTACTCTTGTGATTTCGAGACGTTTCTTATCAATAATTGGAACCTTTTTGATTGTCTTTTGTTCTTTTGAGCTTTTTGGTCGTTTGCGTCTTCAAATCGTCGAATCTGTCTTTTGTCTTCACCTTTTATTATTTAAACGAATATCACTTGTAAATAGAACAATTGCAACTAAAAGCTTGTCTTTCTTGAGGAATAATGCTATGAAATATATGTTCGTTTTTAGCATTATCAAATATTCCCACACTTGAGCGTTGCTTGTCCTCAAGCAATATTGTCTTGAAATACTAGAATCACTTCTTTATTCTTCACACTTTGTACATCAGTGATTTCTATACGGCGGTATAAACAATGGTAGTAACGATATGGTTTACAGTCCCACATGACTATAAAAATTTAGATCCATTAAGGAAATTGGATCTTTATGAAAACATTTGATCTTTTGAAAATTAAATCTAGTTTTTACCCTAGATAAATTTTCCGGAATAACCCTTTACCGGTGTTTGCAAAATATTTTTGTGGGTTTGGTGGGTTTCAGATTTGAAAATTTTAGCTCAAAACTTGCGGTTTTGTGTCACCCACTTGCTAACCTTGTATTTGGAAAGCAACACGTCCAGTTTACTTGTTCCGTATATTACCTTTCGGCAAACTACCGTCCGGTTGTAAAGGAAAGCGTTGAACAAGCAACTGTTAAGGCAATGTCCCGTGACATGCTTTTGATTATGGTCTATAACGTGTCGGACGCAATTACTATCCTTGGTAGGAGCAATAGTAAAGCTCACCCTTATAATTTGTCGGTCTGGCACAAGGTTCTGTCTTTGACCATGCTATGCAACCACCGTTCTTACGGTTGACACCCGATTTGATTCAGGTGACCTAATGAATTCCGGGTGAATTCCTAGGATTTTACGTTCAATGGTAATGAACGCATTGAAAATGGTTTTTCAGAAAACAAATCGGTTTGTAATTTTTGATCAAAATATTTTCTCGTTCAAGCTCGAGTTTAGATATCATTGAATTCCATGAGTTTGAATTCTCAATCTTTAAGGTCAATCTCTAGGATTGAGTAATATCAGTCTTAAAAGCTGATTTTTAATCTTTAAGGAGATTATCCTTTCTGGGGATCTGATTCATTAGTCTTATCCAGCTAATTTGCACGGTGCCTCCCCATTGTACGAGATAAATCCTTCTCATGGTTAGGATAAATCTGACCACTTGGCGACCCTGTTTGATGCTGAGGTCCGTGGATTTCCTGCTGATTTTAGTGATGACTTTTCTAGATTTTTCGTCAACCTACAGCTGGTCTGAACGACAACTTCATGACCTAAATCAAGAAGCGCGTGTCTTTTTCGGAAGACTTTACTTCCTTTTAATGATGGAATTGATTCATCGTGTAGATCCATCTCTTCTTTTCTTTCATCGGGTAAAACAGTTTAGTTTAGTTCAAAGCAAAAGTATTTTCAGTTATTTGTTACAAATATATGTGACATATGTTTAAAATAACTTGGTAAATTTTCCCACACTTGGCTTTTTATTTTTCTTTTTATCGTCCTCTATTCCATTTTAAATGAATTTTAACATTTTAGTTTGTTTCTCAATTTATGTCCTTTCCGAGGTAACAATAATTTCGGTGTTAAAACCTAGTTTTATCGTTCATAAATATGTATAAACATGATTTTAATTCATTTAATTGAAAATTTTGAAAAATTTTACTAGAATTGGGTAGTCAGTATATAAGACTAGGGCTGTTCTTTTTTATCAGAGAGCACTAGATTCTAATACAACTACTGCTTTACTAGTATTTTTAATGGTAACCAAGTGTTTAATAAAAATTTTTAAAATCCGAAAGAATTTAACCCCTTCCCACACTTAAGATCTTGCAATGCCCTCATTTGCAAGAAATCAGTAACAATTTAAATTATTGAGGGTGATTTGGGGTGTAATTGTACCTGTTTTCTTGAGTAGTTCCTAGATATCATCCTTCTCAACATGATTGTAGTGAAAAATTTGAAGATTAACGGTGAAAAATTGAGTTTTTGGGATGATTTTTGTGGGTTTTTTCGGGTTTTTTCGAAGTGCAGTATGTGTGTGTGTGTTATTCTGTTCGTGCAGCTGGTTATATTTTTTTTCTGTAATTTTGTCCCTCCGCGAGTCGCGGAGGTTTTCACTCAAAACTCCGCGAGTCGCGGAGTTACTTTTTTTTTTTTTTTTTTTTTTTTTTTTTTTTTTATAATCTTTAACTTATAAAACAATTAAGAAATTAATTTTAAAATTTTGTTTCCCTTGTTATTTAGGACGAGGTCGTTTCGGATCGATGTCCTAGTCCGTCCTCCGACAAAATTTTAAAATTTGTCTTTTTGTAGCGATTGTTTTAAAAGCTAAGATTTTTGGGTTTTTTAATGTTTTTGGCATACTTTAAATCAATAAGATTAAAAATAATGATAATAAAAGTTCTCGTCCCTCCCTCGGGTAAAGCAATTTCGGTTCAAAGACCTAGTCTTCAACTTACGACGAATTTTAAAATCATATTTTTAACTTAATGAGATAAAGTAAATTTTTGTTTTTAAATTCACACAACATAAATATAAAATTCAAAATTAAAAATTAAAAAATTCACACCAAACTTATATTAATTTTTTTTCAAATATTTACAATTTTAAAAATATTGTTTTTACAAAGTTTACAATATTAATTTAAGATTTAAATATTAATTTTAAAAACATGGTAAAAATAAAATTGAAAATCTTTTTGTCTTTTTATCCCACTTTAATCAATCAAATATTATCAAAAATATGCGCCCCTCTTTTCGGTAAAGTAATTTCGGTTCTAAGACCTAATTTAACTCATGACGAATTTTTGAAATATTTTGGGTTGATTGATTAAAGATATTTATACCTTAAGAATAAACGTTAAATTTCGCAGTGATGTAATAAATTTTTGAAGGATATCAATAATTTCGGTCGCCAAACCTAATTTTATTTAATACCAATTTAATACTTTTTAGCGAACAAATTAGCGTTTATTATCAAAAGGTTAAAAATAAAAATAAAAATAAAAACTGTACAGACATACCTGTGAAATAGATTTCTTAGTTATATGATCTATTATATTCATAAGATAGTCGGTTTAATTGGTCTTCCATGGCTGCATAGGCGTAACCTCGAGCATTCATTGTCTTTTCTTCTAAACATATGAACGGTCCGTCTCTGCATAAAGTAACAAATTCGGTATTTGAATAGGTTTGATTATTTGAACATTTACCTCCATGTGACCATTTTCCGCATTTGTGACATTTTTCTAGGTGTCGTGCTCTTCTTTTTGCTGCGGATTTTGATTTTCCTTTACCAAATTGTAACTTATTATCTTCGCATCTGGATCCTTTTCTAACTCCGTCCATTCTTTCTCTGATTACTGATACTATTTCACTCGGGAGTATGTCATTATTACGTTTAGTGATCAAAGCGTGTAGCATTAGACCATGGTTTAATTCACAGGCAGTCTTCATTTTGTAAAAACCTAAAAAAAATAAAAATTCAGAATGGGGGGAGAAGACTAGTTCTTTAGGGTCTGCTAGGGAAAGACCATACGTGTTCCATTTTCGAGAACTATACGAAAACAGACAATCTAACTCTAACAGAAATATATATTATCCTTTAAAGACTTGATTCTCCCCACACTTAGTTAGCTGTGGCATCGAAATTGTGATTAACTTCGTTGTTGACCTCCATCGGACCATGTATGTAATGTTTAACTCTGTGACCATTAACTTTAAATTCAATCCCATTTGAATTTATTAATTCTATCGTTCCGTATGGGAAAACTCTTTTGACTATGAATGGTCCAGACCATCTTGATTTCAATTTTCCAGGAAATAGCTTGAATCGTGAATTGAAAAGAAGAACTCTGTCTCCTTCTTTAAATTCTTTTGAACTTCTGATTCTTTTATCATGCCATTTCTTCGTTCTTTCTTTATAGATTAACGAATTTTCGTATGCTTCATGTCTTAATTCTTCTAATTCGTTTAGTTGACTTAATCGTAGACGTCCGGCTTCATGTAAATCAAGATTACATGTCTTCAAAGCCCAAAATGCTTTGTGTTCAATTTCTACTGGAAGATGACATGCTTTTCCATAAACAAGTCTAAAAGGTGTGGTTCCAATTGGAGTTTTGTAGGCTGTTCTAAAAGCCCAGAGTGCATCCTCCAATTTAATGGACCATTCCTTCGGATTTGATCCTACGGTTTTCTCTAGAATACGTTTTAAAGCTCGGTTGGTATTTTCAACTTGTCCACTTGTTTGTGGATGATATGCGGTGGAGATTTTATGAGTTACTCCATATCTTTTAAGAACTTTCTCAAGTTGATTATTACAGAAATGAGTACCCCGATCACTTATTAAAGCTTTCGGTGTTCCAAACCTTGCAAAAAGACGTTTTAAAAAATTTACTACAACTCGTGCATCGTTAGTTGGGAGAGCTTGTGCTTCCGCCCATTTAGATACATAGTCAATGGCTACGAGTATATATAAATTATTATGAGATTTTGGAAATGGACCCATAAAGTCAATACCCCAAATGTCAAATACTTCACATACTTGGATGACATTTTGTGGCATTTCATCACGTTGACTTATTTTTCCGGCCCTTTGACATGCATCACAGGATTTGCAAAGAAGGTGTGCGTCTTTGTAAATTGTAGGCCAATAGAATCCAGCTTCATAAACTTTTCTTGCTGTTAGTTGAGGCCCATAATGCCCTCCTGTTGGTCCTGTGTGACAATGGTTTAAAATTTTACTAGCTTCATCTCCAAATACACATCGGCGTATTATTCCATCGGGACAACTTTTAAATAGATGTGGATCTTCCCAGAAATAGTGTTTTATATCACTGAAGAATTTCTTTCGTCTTTGGTACGATAATCCTTTTTCAAGGAATCCACAAACTAAGTAGTTTGCATAGTCTGCAAACCATGGGATTTCTTTATAATCTATCTTCAATAGATATTCATCAGGAAAGTTGTCTTGTATGGCCGATTCATTCAGAACTTCTAATTCGGGATTTTCAAGACGAGAAAGATGATCAGCGGCGAGATTTTCTGCTCCTTTTTTATCTCGGATTTCAATATCAAACTCTTGTAAGAGTAAGATCCAACGGATTAATCTTGGTTTAGCATCTTGTTTTGAAAATAGGTATCTAAGAGCAGAATGGTCGGTATAGACCACCGTTTTTGCTAGAACGAGATATGATCGAAATTTGTCAAAAGCAAAGACAATAGCAAGGAGTTCTTTTTCAGTAGTTGTATAGTTCGTTTGTGCTCCTTGTAATGTCTTACTAGCATAATATATAGGTTGAAATCGTTTTTCAATCCTTTGTCCTAAAACGGCTCCCATTGCAAAATCACTTGCATCGCACATTAGTTCAAATGGTAGATTCCAATTTGGTGTTATCATGATCGGTGCATTAGTGAGTTTTTCTTTAAGAATATTAAAAGATTTGATACATTCATCTGAAAAGATGAATGGCGCATCCTTTTCTAGGAGTTTATTCATAGGAGTGGCAATTTTAGAAAAATCTTTTATGAAACGTCGGTAAAAACCGGCATGCCCTAGAAAACTCCTAACTCCTCTAACATTGGTGGGATGTGGAAGTTTAGCAATTACATCTACTTTAGCTCTATCCACTTCAATTCCTTCTTTTGAAATTTTATGTCCAAGAACGATGCCTTCTTTAACCATGAAATGGCATTTCTCCCAATTAAGTACTAGATTTGATTTTTCGCATCTAATTAGCATTCGTTCCAGATTAACTAGACATGATTTAAATGTATCACCGAAGACTGAAAAGTCATCCATGAATACTTCCATGCATTCTTCTATCATGTCGTGAAAAATCGCCATCATACACCTTTGAAAGGTTGCAGGGGCGTTGCAAAGTCCAAATGGCATGCGTTTGTAAGCAAAAGTACCATAAGGGCACGTGAATGTGGTTTTTTCTTGGTCCTCGGGTGCTATTGGAATTTGAAAATATCCGGAAAATCCATCTAGAAAACAATAGTAACTATTTCCGGCTAATCTTTCCAACATTTGATCTATGAAAGGTAAGGGAAAGTGATCTTTTCTGGTGGCGTCATTTAATTTTCTATAATCAATACATACACGCCATCCTGTTATAGTCCTAGTAGGAATAAGCTCATTTTTCTCATTTGTGATAACAGTCATGCCACCCTTCTTAGGCACGCATTGAACTGGGCTTACCCATGGACTATCAGAGATTGGATATATCAAACCTGCATCTAGCAGTTTAATAATCTCTTTCTTAACTACATCTTGCATATTAGGATTTAGTCTTCGTTGGTGTTGCACATACGTTTTATGACCTTCTTCGATAAGGATTTTATGTGTGCAATACGAAGGACTTATTCCTTTAATATCATGAATCTTCCATGCAATGGCTGGTTTATGAGCTTTCAACACAGAAATGAGTTGTGATTTCTCATTTTCAGTAAGAGAAGACGATATTATTACAGGCAATTCAGATTCACCATGTAAATAAGCGTATTCCAAATGGTTTGGAAGTGGCTTTAACTCTAATTTCGGAGGTTCTTCTATCGATGATTTATATCGATATCTGTCTTCTTCTTTTAGTATTTGAATTTCTTCTGTTGTTGGTTCATATCCATTAGCTATTAGTGTAGCTAACATTTCAGCTTCATCAATTGGTTCATTACCTTCTCCTAAAGAACATTCTCCTGTTCCTTGTAATTCTGGAAATTCTTCTAATAATTCTGCATGTGCATCTATAGTTTGAATATAATAACATGTATCATCTGCAGATTGTGGTTGTTGCATTGCTCTATCAACTGAAAAGGTAACACTCTCATCCTCTATACTTAGGGTCAGTTTCTTACCGAACACGTCTATCATTGCTTTAGCCGTGTTTAAGAATGGTCTTCCTAATATGAGAGGAACTTGAGAATCTTCTTCCATGTCCAAAACAACAAAATCTACTGGAAATACTAAAGTACCAACTTTAACTAGCATGTTCTCCATTATCCCTCTAGGATATTTTATTGATCTATCGGCTAGTTGTATGCTTATTCTTGTTGGTTTTAATTCTCCAAGGTCTAATTTAGCGTATAGTGAATACGGCATTAGATTTATACTAGCACCTAAATCTGCCAATGCTTCTATTGAACTAAGACTACCCAGAAAACATGGAATTGTGAAACTTCCTGGATCAGATAGTTTTTCTGGTATCTTATTCAACAGCACTGCTGAACAATTAGCATTCATAGTAACAGCCGAGAGTTCTTCCATTTTCTTTCTATTCGTGATTAGATCTTTCAAGAATTTAGCATATCTAGGCATTCCTGAAATTACATCAATGAAAGGAAGATTTACATTTATCTGTTTAAACATATCCAAGAATTTGGATTGCTCGGCTTCAAGTTTTTCTTTCTTCATTTTACTCGGATAAGGAAGTGGTGGTTGGTATGGTTTAACATAAGGTTTATCCTTAACTGTGTTATCTTTATTAACCTTTTCAACTACCGGTTCTTTTTCCTTATCTTGATCAGGTTGTGGTTCTTGTGTAGTAGGAATAGTTTCATCAGAAGTTACAGGTATTTCAGGTGGTTTAAGTGTTGTACCACTTCTTGTGGTAATAGCTTTAGCTGTTTCATTCCGGGGGTTAGCATTTGTATCGCTAGGTAGACTTCCCGGTTTTCTTTCACCTATTAACCTTGCTAGGTTACTTACTTCTTGTTCCAGATTTTGAATAGAAGCTTGTTGATTTCTAAATGCTTGAGCATTTTGTTCATTTGTTTGTTTTTGAGATGTGAAAAACTGCGTTTGAGTTTCAACTAGCTTCGTCATCATATCTTCTAAATTTGGCTTTTTATCATCGGTTTGTTGTGGTGGTTTGTTTTGAAAATTTGGTCTTTGCTGATTGTAAGTATTATTGGATACTTGTTGATTGCTAGGACCTTGTTGGTTGTTGTATGGAATATTTCGGTTATAATTCTGGTTTTGATTGTAAATCGGTCTTGGCGGTTGATAATTATTCTGATAATTATTTCCAGGCCTTTGGTTTATGTATGAAATATTCTCTCTTTGTTCCATTGTTAATTCAATACTGAGACAATCTTTTGTCAAATGTGGTCCTCCACACTGCTCACAACTAATTCGTATAGCATGAATATCTTTAGTCATCTTTTCCATTCGTCTCTCGAAAGCATCTATCTTTGCGGAAATGGAATCTAAGTCATGGCTAGAATCGGCTCTAGCTGCTTTAGATGATCTAATGATGTCTTTTTCTTGGTGCCACTCATGTGAGTGGGAAGCAGTATTATCAATAATTTTGTAAGCATCAGTTTCGGTTTTCTTCATAATAGAACCACCAGCTGCTATATCTATGTCTTTTCTTGTAGTGATGTCGCATCCTCGGTAGAATATTTGTACTATTTGACAGGTGTCTAAACCATGTTGCGGACATCCTCTTAACAACTTTCCATATCTTGTCCACGCCTCATATAGAGTTTCATTTGGTTTCTGTGTGAACGTAACAATTTCTGCTTGAAGTCTTACGGCTTTTGATGCAGGAAAGAATTGTTTAAGAAATTTATCAATTAAAACGTCCCATGTATCGATCGCCCCTTCAGGTAACGATTCCAACCAATCTTTGGCTTCTCCCTTTAAAGTCCAGGGAAATAACATGAGATATATCTGTTCATCCTCCACTTCTCGTATTTTAAATAGTGTGCAGATCCTATTAAAGGTACGTAGATGTTCATTTGGATCTTCCTTCGGCGCACCACTAAATTGGCATTGATTAGTCACCATGTGTAGAATTTGTCCTTTGATTTCATAATCTGGCGCATTAATGTCAGGATGAGTAATTGCGTGACCTTGGCCAGTGCGTTTAGCTCTCATTCGGTCTTCCATACTTAAAGGTTCCAGATTCTCCATAATTGAATTTGTTGAATCGGTATCACTAGATGATTCTGATTTAATAGTTCGTTCCTCAACAATCTCTGTTTGAATGATTGGTGGTTCCGGAGGAAAGTTTAGTGGTTCAGGATCTACGAACCGTTCCTGAATATTTTCTGGATTCTCAATTGTGAGGTTTGTTTCAAAAACTGGATTATCGGAAATTTGAACTGAAGTACTTGGTCGACTGGATGACGATTCTAAAGAAAAATCAACGGCGGTTATATTTGTTAAACGATGTCTTGATCGAGTTACAGGTGGTGAACGTACAAAAGGTGGTGAACGTCTTGCTCGGTGCATTCACAGAATATCCTATTAGTTTTTAAAAGGAAAGAAAAATTATAATAAGTTATCCAATCAATAGACTTTTCTGATTTTGCCCACGTTTCGAATAGCCAAAAGATGCAGCAGAGGGGCAGGATTCGTTTGGTCTCAATATAATTGAGGACTGTTTGGCTCCAATAACCCGGTCCACGTACAAATCCAACTATTACTACGAACCAGAAAATTTTGATGTTTATCAATTTAACCACTTAAAATAAATTTTCGTAATTTTAAGAAATTTAGATAAGAAGTAGAAAAAATTCTAAGTCCTAAAAACTAGAATAGCGAGAAATAAGAGAGAAAAAGAGTTCGTCGCAAAAGGTCGAAAAAGAAAAATGATTGAAAAATAAAAGGTGACGGAAAAATAAAAGAAACTTATAAAAACTTAAAAATACTTAACTAATTTAACCTTATTACTACAACTATCTTAAAATTATAATCGCAAATTGAAATTACTAATTGAAATGATAATTGATACATAGTAAAAGGTCTCTAAAAATATTAAAGCTTACAGGAAAAACTAAATCCCAAATGGAAATAACTTAAAAAGAAACTAAAACTTAAAAAGGCGTCGCAAAATTCTAAAGCACCTAAATCTTAGTCTAAAGAAAAAGCACTTAAGGAATACTACGGCAAAGCCTAAAAATCTAGGAGTAAAAATAACTATAGCAAAAACTAAGTTTAAGATTAATTATGAGCTAAAAAAATACAAAAGTTACGCTACAATGATTAAAAAGGTACAAAATATAAAAATATACAAAAAGTTATAAAAAGTACAATTTTTATAAAAATATTATTTTTATATTATTTATTTAATAAAACTACTAATTTTACAATTTTAATAAAACTAATTAAACAAAATACATATATAAAGTAAAAAGTAAAAATAAAACTAAAATTAATAATAATAATAATAATAATTAAGTTAAATAATAATAATAATAAATTAAAACTCCGTAATTAATGCAACTTTAGGGTTTTGTCCGTGTGTCAGAAGACCTCCGCGAGTTGCGGTGAATAAAGAGGAAAACCCCGCGAGTCGCGGGGTTCAGAAAAACAGTTGACAGGTTTCACTTTTTACGCGTTTTTCTTTATTTTTTTTTTTTTATTTTCTTTTTTTCTGTTTTTAGTTTAAATAAACGATTTTTAATAAAATTTATATTTTTATAAATTAAAATAAAGATAAAGAAACTTATAAAACTTAAATATTTAACAAAATCCTAAAAATACTTATATTTTTGTTTTTCTTTTTATATTTTTCAATAATTAAAACGTAATTTTTACAAAAACGACTTTTAATAAAAGTAGATAAAAATCTTTTTTTTTTTTTTTATTATATTAGCGTTGCGCTTCCGGCTTTTAAGATAGTTCCCCGGCAGCGGCGCCAAAAATACTTGATGTTTCGCGAGGTGTATATAAAATAGTTATTAAATTTTAGCAGAAAATACTATTAAATACGATACAATTTTACACAAGATATTTATTTATTTATAGAATGGATATACTTAAACCTTGCTACAACACTTATAGGCAGTGTACCTAATCGTACAGTAGTGTAGTTTTTAGTAAGTCCGGTTCGTTCCACAGGGAGATCTTTAAGCAAAGCTCAACGCTATATTAGTTTACTTTTATAAAAATACAAATATATATATAAGTAATATTATTATTATAAAGAGGGGTTTTTACCGTTTAATGACCGGTTTGTCGATTTTAAAACTTTAGTCGCAGTTAAAATCTAATGTAAAATATAAAATAAATACAAGACTTTAAATTAAAGCGTAAAGTAAATAACGATAATGAAATTGCGAATAATAAAAATGCGATAAAAATTAAATTGCGATAATTAAAAAGTACGATAATTAAAAGTGCGATAAAATGAAATAACAATAAATAAAAGTGCGATAATTAGAAGTGCAATTAAATATACAATAAAGGAAATAAAATATGATATAAAAGAATTATGCTTATTTAAACTTCCGTAATCATGATGTTTGACGTGTTGATTTTAGTTTTATGCCCATGGGTTAATTGTCCTTTGTCCTGGATTATTCAATATGTCCGTCTGGTTTTTGTCCATAACAGTCCATCAGTCATAAATATAAATTGCAAGTGTCCTTGTCAAATTATTATTATACCCGAAGATAAATATTCCAACTAATTGGGGATTCGAATTGTAACAAGGTTTTAATACTTTGTTTAATGAATACACCAGGTTATCGACTGCGTGTAAACCAAGGTTTTACTACTTTGTTAACAATTACACCAATTACCCTTGAATGTAATTTCACCCCTGTTTTAATTATTCTAGTGGCTATTAATCCATTCCCGTGTCCGGTTAAATGAACGATTATTCGTACATATAAATACCCCGCCCATCGTATCCGATCGAGTGTATATGGTAATTTATAGGGACGCCCAATTGTAAATCTTTATATTAACATTAACAAACTTTCATTTAGTTAAACAAATATAAAGCCCATTAATAGCCCATAGTCTAGTTTCCACAAGTGTCGTTCTTTTGTCCAAACCCCAATTATGGTACAAAGCCCAATTACCCAATTTTAGTAATTAGCCCAACATCATGATTACTTCGTTTTAAACAAGCATAATAATAACTTAGCTACGAGACATTAATATAAAAAGGTTGAACATAACTTACAATGATTAAAAATAGCGTAGCGTTACACGGACAGAATTTCGACTTACACCCTTACAACATTCGCTAACATACCCTTATTATTAGAATTATAATTAAAATTAAAATATAAATTATAAATATAAATATATTACGTATATATTGAGAGAGATTGAGAAAAAATAAGGTGTTAAATTCGATCAGAATTCGGTTGGCTTTATAGCCAGAAATGAATTTTGGGGCTCCGCGACTCGCGGCAAAAAGCCCTTCAAACTCCGCGAGTCGCGGAGAGGTATTTTCATTTCACACCCTTGGAGTTTCTGGCTGCCGACGGTTTTAATAATATATATATATAATATATATATAATTAATATAATTAATTATATATTATATTATATTTATATACATAGTTAACTTGTAATTTTTAGTCCGTTGCGTCGAGCGTTAAGAGTTGACTCTGGTCCCGGTTCCGGTTTTTCGAACGTCCTCGCGTACAATTTAATATCTTGTACTTTGCGTTTTGAATCTTGTACTCTTGTGATTTCGAGACGTTTCTTATCAATAATTGGAACCTTTTTGATTGTCTTTTGTTCTTTTGAGCTTTTTGGTCGTTTGCGTCTTCAAATCGTCGAATCTGTCTTTTGTCTTCACCTTTTATTATTTAAACGAATATCACTTGTAAATAGAACAATTGCAACTAAAAGCTTGTCTTTCTTGAGGAATAATGCTATGAAATATATGTTCGTTTTTAGCATTATCACCAAACGAATCCTGCCCCTCTGCTGCATCCTTTGGCTATTTGAAACGTGGGCAAAATTAGAAAAGTCTATTAATTGGATAACTTATATAATTTTTATTTCCTTTTAAAAAACTAATAGGATATTCAGTGAATACACCGAGCAAGACGTTCACCACCTTTTGTACGTTCACCACCTGTAACTCGATCAAGACATCTAGCTAATATTACCGCCGTTGATTTTTCTTTAGAATCGTCATCCAGTCAACCAAGTACTCCAGTTCAAATTTCCGATAATCCATTTTTTGAACCCGGCCTCACAATTGAGAATCCGGAGAATATTCAGGGACGATTCATAGATCCTGAACCATTAATTTTTCCTCCGGAACCACCAATCATTCAAACAGAGATTGTTGAGGAACGAACCATTAAATCAGAATCCTCTAGTGATTCTGATTCAACAAATTCAATTATGGAGAATCTGGAACCTTTAAGTATGGAAGACCGAATGAGAGCTAAACGCACTGGCCAAGGTTACGCAATTACTCATCCTGACATTAATGCGCCAGATTATGAAATCAAAGGACAAATTCTACACATGGTGACTAATCAATGCCAATTTAGTGGTGCGCCGAAGGAAGATCCAAATGAACATCTTCGTACCTTTAATAGGATCTGCACTCTATTTAAAATCCGAGAAGTGGAGGATGAACAGATATATCTCATGTTATTTCCCTGGACTTTAAAGGGAGAAGCCAAAAATTGGTTGGAATCGTTACCCGAAGGGGCGATTGATACATGGGACGTTTTAGTTGAAAAATTTATTAAACAATTCTTTCCGGCATCTAAAGGCGTAAGACTTCAAGGAGAAATTGTTACGTTCACACAGAAGCCAAATGAAACTCTATATGAGGCGTGGACAAGATTTGGAAAGTTATTAAGAGGATGTCCGCAACATGGTTTAGACACCTGTCAAATAGTACAAATATTCTACCAAGGATGCGACATCACTACAAGGAAAGACATCGACATAGCAGCTGGTGGTTCTATTATGAAGAAAACCGAAACTGATGCTTATAAAATTATTGATAACACTGCTTCCCACTCACATGAGTGGCACCAAGAAAAAGATATCGTTAGATCATCTAAAGCAGCTAGAGCCGATTCTAGCCATGACTTTGATTCCATTTTCGCAAAGATAGATGCTGTCGAGAGACGAATGGAAAAGATGACTAAAGATATCCACTCAATACGAATTAGTTGTGAGCAGTCTGGAGGACCACATTTGACAAAAGATTGTCTCAGTATTGAATTAACAATGGAACAAAGAGAGAATGTTTCATATCTAAACCAAAGGCCTGGAAATAATTATCAGAATAATTATCAACAGCCAAGACCGATTTACAATCAAAATCAGAATTATAACCGAAATATTCCATACATCAACCAACAAGGTCCTAGCAATCAACAAGTATCCAATAATACTTACAATCAGCAAAGACCTAATTTTCAAAACAAACCACCACAAACCGATGATAAAAAGCCGAATTTAGAAGATATGATGACGAAGCTAGTTGAAACTCAAACGCAGTTTTTCACATCTCAGAAACAAACGAATGAACAAAATGCTCAAGCATTTAGAAATCAACAAGCTTCTATTCAAAATCTGGAACAAGAAGTAAGAAACCTAGCAAGGTTAATAGGTGAAAGAAAACCGGGAAGTCTACCTAGTGATACAAATGCAAACCCCCGGAATGAAATAGCTAAAGCCATTACCACAAGAAGTGGTACAACACTTAAACCACCTGAAATACCTGTAACTTCTGATGAAGCTATTCCTACTCCACAAGAACCACAACCTGATCAAGATAAGGAAAAAGAATCGGTAGTTGAAAAGGTTAATAAAGATAACACAGTTAAGACTAAACCTTATGTTAAACCATACCAACCACCACTTCCTTACCCGAGTAAAATGAAAAAAGAGAAACTTGAAGCCGAGCAATCCAAATTCTTGGATATGTTTAAACAGATAAATGTAAATCTTCCTTTCATTGATGTGATTTCAGAAATGCCTAGATATGCTAAATTCTTGAAAGATCTAATCTCAAATAGAAATAAAATGGAAGAACTCTTGGCTGTTACTATGAATGCTAATTGTTCAGCAGTGCTGTTGAATAAGATACCAGAAAAATTATCTGATCCAGGAAGTTTCACAATTCCATATTTTCTGGGTAGTCTTAGTTCAATAGAAGCATTGGCAGACTTAGGTGCTAGTATAAATCTAATGCCGTATTCATTATACGCTAAACTAGACCTTGGAGAATTGAAACCAACCAGAATAAGTATACAACTAGCCGATCGATCAATAAAATATCCTAGAGGGATAATGGAGAACATGCTAGTTAAAGTTGGTACTTTAGTATTTCCAGTAGATTTTGTTATTCTGGACATGGAAGAAGATTCTCAAGTTCCTCTCATATTAGGAAGACCATTCTTAAACACGGCTAAAGCAATGATAGACGTGTTCGGTAAGAAATTGACCCTAAGTATAGAGGACGAGAGTGTTACCTTTTCAGTTGATAGAGCAATGCAACAACCACAATCTGCAGATGATACATACTATTATATTCAAACTATAGATTCACATACAGAATTGTTAGAAGAATTTCCAAAATTACAAGGAACAGGAGAATGTTCTTTAGGAGAAGGAACTGAACCAATTGATGAAGCTGAAATGTTAGCTACACTAATAGCTAATGGATATGAACCAACAACAGAAGAAATTCAAATGCTAAAAGAAGAAGACAGATATCGATATAAATCATCGATAGAAGAACCTCCGAAATTAGAGTTAAAGCCACTTCCAAACCATTTGGAATACGCTTATTTACATGGTGAATCTGAATTACCTGTAATAATATCGTCTTCTCTTACTGAAAATGAGAAATCACAACTCATTTCTGTGTTGAAAGCTCATAAACCAGCCATTGCATGGAAGATTCATGATATTAAAGGAATAAGTCCTTCGTATTGCATACATAAAATCCTTATGGAAGAAGGTCATAAAACGTATGTGCAACGCCAACAAAGACTAAATCCTAATATGCAAGATGTAGTTAAAAAAGAAATTATTAAACTGTTAGACGCAGGTTTAATTTATCCAATTTCTGATAGTCCATGGGTAAGCCCAGTTCAATGCGTGCCTAAGAAGGGTGGCATGACTGTCATTACAAATGAAAAAAATGAGCTTATTCCTACTAGGACTGTAACAGGATGGCGTGTATGTATTGATTATAGAAAATTAAATGACGCCACCAGAAAAGATCACTTTCCCTTACCTTTTATTGATCAAATGTTGGAAAGATTAGCCTGAAATATTTACTATTGTTTTCTTGATGGTTTTTCCGGATATTTTCAAATTCCAATAACACCCGAGGACCAAGAGAAAACCACGTTCACGTGCCCTTATGGTACTTTTGCTTACAAATGCATGCCATTTGGACTTTGCAACGCCCCTGCAACCTTTCAAAGGTGCATGATGGCGACATGATAGAAGAATGCATGGAAGTTTTCATGGATGACTTTTCAGTCTTCGGTGATACATTTGAATCATGTCTAGTTAATCTGGAACGAATGCTTATTAGATGTGAACAATCAAATCTAGTACTTAATTGGGAGAAATGCCATTTCATGGTTAAAGAAGGCATCGTTCTTGGACATAAAATTTCAAAAGAAGGAATTGAAGTGGATAGAGCTAAAGTAGATGTAATTGCTAAACTTCCACATCCCACCAATGTTAGAGGAGTTAGGAGTTTTCTTGGGCATACCGGTTTTTACCGACGTTTCATAAAAGATTTTTCTAAAATTGCCACTCCTATGAATAAACTCCTAGAAAAAGATGCTCCATTCATCTTTTTAGATGAATGCATCAAATCTTTTAATATTCTTAAAGAGAAACTCACTAATGCGCCGATCATGATAACACCAAATTGGAATCTACCGTTTGAACTAATGTGCGATGCAAGTGATTTTGCAATGTGAGCCATTTTAGGACAAAGGATTGAAAAATGATTTCAACCTATATATTATGCTAGTAAGACGTTACAAGGAGCACAAATGAATTACACAACTACTGAAAAAGAACTCCTTGCTATTGTCTTTGCTTTTGACAAATTTCGTTCATATCTCGTTCTAGCAAAAACGGTGGTCTATACCGACCATTCTGCTCTTAGATACCTATTTTCGAAACAAGATGCCAAAACTAGATTAATCCGTTGGATCTTACTCTTACAAGAGTTCGATATTGAAATCTGAGATAAAAGAGGAGCAGAAAATCTCGCCGCTGATCATCTTTCTCGTCTTTAAAATCCCGAATTAGAAGTTCTAAATGAATCGGCCATACAAGACAACTTTCCTGATGAATATCTATTGAAGATAGATTATAATGAAATTACATGGTTTGCAGACTATGCAAACTATTTAGTATGTGGATTCCTTGAAAAAGGATTATCGTACAAAAAACGAAAGAAATTCTTCAGTGATATAAAACACTATTTCTGGGAAGATCCACATTTGTTTAAAAGTTGTCCCGATGGAATAATACGCCGATGTGTATTTGGAGATGAAGCTAGTAAAATTTTAAACCATTGTCACACAGGACCAACAGGAGGGCACTATGGGCCTCAACTAACAGCAAGAAAAGTTTATGATGCTGGATTCTATTGGCCTACAATTTACAAAGACGCACACCTTCTTTGCGAATCCTGTGATGCTTGTCAAAGGGCCGGAAAAATAAGTCAACGTGATGAAATGCCACAAAATGTCATTCAAGTATGTGAAGTATTTGACATTTGGGGTATTGACTTTATGGGTCCATTTTCAAAATCTCATAATAATCTCTACATTATCGTAGCCATTGATTATGTATCTAAATGGGCGGAAGCACAAGCTCTCCTAACTAACGATGCACGAGTTGTAGTCAACTTTTTAAAACGTATTTTTGCAAGGTTTGGAACACCGAAAGCTTTAATAAGTGATCGGGGTACTCATTTCTGTAATAATCAACTTGCGAAAGTTCTTAAAAGATATGGAGTAACTCATAAAATCTCCACCGCATATCATCCACAAACAAGTGGACAAGTTGAAAATACCAACCGAGCTTTAAAACGTATTCTAGAAAAAACCGTAGGATCAAATCCGAAGGAATGGTCCATTAAATTGGAGGATGCACTCTGGGCTTTTAGAACAGCCTACAAAACTCCAATTAGAACCACACCTTTTAGACTCGTTTATGGAAAAGCATGTCATCTTCCAGTAGAAATTGAACACAAAGCATTTTGGGCTTTGAAGACATGTAATCTTGATTTACATGAAGCTGGACGTCTACGATTAAATCAATTAAACGAATTAGAAGAATTAAGACATGAAGCATACGAAAATTCATTAATCTATAAAGAAAGAACGAAGAAATGGCATGATAAAAGAATCAGAAGTTCAAAAGAATTCAAAGAAGGAGACAGAGTTCTTCTTTTCAATTCACGATTCAAGCTATTTCCTGGAAAATTGAAATCAAGATGGTCTGGACCATTCATAGTCAAAAGAGTTTTCCTATACGGAACGATAGAATTAATAAATTCAAATGGGATTGAATTTAAGGTTAATGGTCACAGAGTTAAACATTACATAGATAGTTCGATGGAAGTCGACAACGAAGTTAATCACAATTTCGATACCACAGCTAACTAAGTGTGGGGAGAATCAAGTCTTTTAAGGATTTTATGTATTTCTGTTAGAGTTAGATTGTCTGTTTTCGTGTAGTTCTCGAAAATGGAACCCGAATGGTCTTTCCCTAGCAGACCCTAAAGAACTAGTCTTCTCCCCCCATTCTGAATTTTTATTTTTTTTAGGAAATGAAGACTTCCTGTGAACTAAACCATGGTCTAATGCTACACGCTTTGATCACTAAATCTAATAATGACACACTTCCGAGTGATCTAGTATCAATAATCAGAGAAAGATTGAACGGAGTAAGAAAAGAATCCAGATGCGAAGATAATAAGTTACAATTTGGTAAAGGAAAATCAAAATCCGCAGCGAAAAGAAGAGCACGACACCTAGAAAGATGTCACAAATGCGGAAAATGGTCACATGGAGGTAAATGTTCAAATAATCAAACCTATTCAAACACCGAATTTGTTACATTATACAGAGACGAACCGTTCATATGTTTAGAAGAAAAAACACTGAATGCTCGAGGCTACGCCTATGTAGCCATGGAAAATCAATTAAACTGACTATCTTATGAATGGGATAGATCATATAACTAAGAATACTATCTCACAGGTAAGTCTGTACAGTTTTTACTTTTTATTTTTATTTTTAACCTTTTGATAATAAACGCTAATTAGTTCGCTATAAAGTATTAAATTGGTATTGAATAAAATTAGGTTTGACGACCGAAATTATTGATATCATTCAAAAATTTATTACATCACTGCGAAATTTAACGTTTATTCTTAAGGTATAAATATCTTTAATCAATCAACCCAAAATATTTCAAAAATTCGTCATGAGTTAAATTAGGTCATGGAACCGAAATTACTTTACCGAAAAGAGGGGTGCATATTTTTGATAATATTTGATTGATTAAAGTGGGATAAATGCCAAAAAGATTTTTAATTTTATTTTTTACCATGTTTTTAAAATTAATATATAAATATTAAATTAATATTTTGAACTTTGTAAAATCAATATATTTAAGTTTGTAAATATTTGAAAAATTAATCTTTTTAATATAAGTTTGTATGTATAAAAACAAAAATATAATATAAGTTTGGTGTAAATTTATAATATGAATTTTTAATTTTATGCATTTTAAATTTAAGTTTGGTGTGAATTTAAAAACAAAAATTTACTTTATTTCGCTAAGTTAAAAATATGATTTTTAAAATTCGTCGTGAGTTGAAGACTAGGTCGTTGAACCGAAATTGCTTTACCCGAGGGAGGGACGAGAACTTTTATTATCATTATTTTTAATCTTATTGAATTAAAGTATGCCAAAAACATTAAAAAACCCAAAAATTTTTACTTTTAAAAACCGCGCTTTGATTTGACAAATTTTAAAATTTTGTCGAGGGACAGACTAGGACATCGATCCGAAACGCCCTCATCCTAAAAAGAAACAAATTTTTAAAATTTTATTAATTTTATGTTTTATAAAGTATAAGGTTTTATTAAAAAAAAAAAAAAGGTGAAAACACTGTACCCGGGACTCCATGCGATCGCATGGAGTTTGGCCTTTGGTGCCATACGATCGCATGGGGAGAAAATCCAGGCCAGATACAAACGAGCCAGAGAGATGTTCTTCACACAAAACACACACAAATACACGAAAATACCCCAAAATACTCTCTAAAATTCGCAATTTTCCACCGTAATTCGTCATTTTTCTTGATCTAATCATGCCTAGATTCTCATTCTTCAGCAAAATGGTAAAAATTACACCCCTAAACTCCATAAATTTCTAGTTTTTGTGATAATTACCAATTTTTTACCTAATGCAATTTTGTTAATTTCTAGTGTAATTAGTTTTAAATTGTTAGTATTTTATGCATGTATAACCTAGATTGATGCTATTTAACATGATTTGAAGCCAAAAACTTCAAAAATTTTAGAAATCTAGGGTTTGTGTTCTTGAGCAATTTGGGGCTTTTTGATATAAACAGGTTATGGCCGATTTTTGTCATGAATTATTGCTAAATTGAGTAGTGTAACATGTTTAGATAGTTAAATGATCCAAGCATTGATCCTAAACATGATTTTTAGAGATTAAAGTGGACTTTTTAAGTCCAAAATTCATGAACTTGATTAATTTGATATATTTGCCATTTTAGACTTGTTTATTATTAGTAATGACTATTTTGACATGTTATTTGAGTTAAATGCTTATGAACTTTGTATACATTTTCATATGTGCTTATTTGAAAAGTGTAGAATTGTGAAAAATTATGAAAATGTGTATAAGTTTAATTTTGATTTAACATGTTATAGTGATTGTTTTAAGTTGTTATTTTGCTAACACTAATGTATATTTGGATACACAAATTTTATGTTTAATGTGTTTTTCAGAAAGCCGATACGGGAGGTTCAGGAGCATCATCATCTAGACGACCAGCACCAGCACCAGAACCAGAACCAGAACCAGAAATGCAACACGAACAACAACCACAACAGGAACAACAACAACAGCCTGATCAGCACGTACCTTATTATGATTCGGTACAGTTTGTTGATGAATTCATAGTATTCCCAATGAGGCCGCCAGTAGAATTCCCAACGATTCCTGAGCACACTCTGCATCCTAATCTGAGATTTGATAGGAGATGGAGAGATTACGAGACATATCAAAGGAACAAATTCAAATTGGTAACAAAAAATGTAGAGGTGCCAAGGGTAATCGATTGGGCCCCTTTGGAAACGGTCCATCTAGCTGACCGTGTTTGACAGCTTTTGGTACAAAGGTATGGCAGTTCTTCTTTTACAGATTGGGAACGTCTTTTCACCATTCGTAGGCCTGTATATAAGGAATGGTGTGTTGAGTTGATGAGTACTGTATCACTTGATACAAATATAGTTTGAATAGATGATAGAAGATTTCTTAGGTTTATCCTTGGCGGTAGGATGTACAGAATGTCCATGCTGGACATGGCCAGGGCCTTACAGATATATACTCCTGGTGAGTTGCTATTACCCGATTGTACAAATTTGATTCATTATGGTGAAAGGGTAGATAGCAACTTTGACGCTGACGCCATTTAGAGGCATACGTCACATTTTGATGTTTTTACACGAGCAGGAGGACACTCCTATACACATATTGACAGAGCCGAGCTTCGTATTATTCATAGATTTTTGGCTAACTCGATTACACAGAGAGGTCACAATAAAGAAAAACTTACCTTACATGATTTATTCTACCTAAAGTGTATTCGGGATCCTAGAAGCTTTGTCAATGTCCCTTACTGTGTTGCTTTTTATTTATCTAAAATGGTAGAGGGAATGCAGGACGGGAGTATAATATGAGGAGGTATTTTTGTTACTCTCATTGGAGAGTATTTAGGTGTTGATAGGAACCAAGGGGGTCCATTACAGCTTTGTAGAGAACAGATTGAGCCCTTAGGATTGAAAGTTTATGTGGGTGCTAAGGTATTGAAAAGTAGACGTAACCAGGCAGTACCCTATGAGGGATCTCATCCTCAGGTAGAGAGAGGCTCGGACGAGGAAATGGAGGAGGCGGAAGACATTAGGGATGTCTTTCAAGATGCTATTCTTGACGTCCACGTTCGTATAGATGAGGAAGCAATGACGAACGCGGCCAGACATAGTATGTACGAGCAGTGGAACTCCGAGCGAGTATACGAGGATTATAGGCGACGCCAACATGATAGCTGGGTAGTTCATCAGCACCAAATCATGAGCCAGCTATCATATCAGGTACCAAATAACTATGTACCTACTCGACCTGCTCATTTTCCACCACACAGCCCCGATATCCGACCACCCTTTAATCGGTATGACTATAACCAAGCCTATCAGAACACCTATAACCAATAATGGAACCCACCTGATGAGATGAACTGGAACCCCTATCCAGACTGATTTGGTTCCATTTGGTTATTTATATGATTTTTATATTTTTATCTTTTTACTTATTCATTTTTAAACTGATGTTATTGAATATATTTATGTAATTATTATAATTTTTATTATTATTGTGTACTAATATTTCACATTTAGAATTTGAAAGTGGGATATTAAGTCCCATTTCAAATTGCCATGCATGTTTATATTTGTATGTATGTATATTGTAAATTGTACAAAACAGGGTAAAACATCGCATTTTCAAAGACTGACATTAAATTCAGCAAAAGCTACTAATTTCGACGACAAGAAAAATGTGATGTAACAACAGACGGAATGAACAAATGATATGCACCATTTATCATTCAGTAAACAAACGCCAATATGTTTGAAAACTTTGGTAAAATTTAATCATTTTCACACTAATCACCCTCAATAATTTAAATTGTTACTGATTTCTTGCAAATGAGGGCATTGCAAGATCTTAAGTGTGGGAAGGGGTTAAATTCTTTCGGATTTTAAAATTTTTACTTTATACACTTGGTTACCATTAGAAATACTAGTAAAGTAGTAGTTGTATTAGAATCTAGTGCTGTCTGATAAAGAACAGCCCTAGTCTCATATACTGACTACCCAATTCAAGTAAAATTTTTCAAAATTTTCAATTAAATGAACTCAAAATCATGTTTATACATATTTATGAACGATAAAACTAGGTGTTAACATCGAAATTATTGTTACCTCGGAAAGGACATAAATTGAGAAACAAACCAAAATGTTAAAATTCATTTAAAATGGAATAGAGGACAATAAAAAGGAAAATAAAAGCCAAGTGTGGGAAAAATTACCAAGTTATCTTAAACATATGTCACATATTTCTGTAACAAATAATTGAAGATACTTTTGCTTTGGACTAAACTAAACTGTTTTACCCGATGAAAGAAAAGAAGAGATGGATCTACACAATGAATCAATTCCATCGTTAAAAGGAAGTAAAGTCTTTCGAAAAAGAAACGCGCTTCTTGATTTAGGTCATGAAGTTGTCGTCCAGACCAGCTGTAGGTTGATGAAAAATCTAGAAAAGTCATCTCTAAAATCAGCAGGAAATCCACGGACCTCAGCATAAAACAGGGTCGCCAAGTGGTCAGACTTATCCTAACCATGAGATGATCTTTCTCGTACAATGGGGGGGCACCATGCAAATTAGCTTGATAAGACTAATAAATCAGATCCCCATAAAGGATAATCTCTTTTAAAGATCAAAAATCAGCTTTTAAGACTGATATTACTCAATCCTAGAGATTGACCTTAAAGATTGAGAATTACAAACTCTTGGAATTCAATGATATCTAAACTCGAGCTTGAACGAGAAAATATTTTGATCAAAATTACAAACCGATTTGTTTTCTGAAAACCCATTTTCAATGCGTTCATTACCATTGAACGTAAAATCCTAGGAATTCACCTGGAATTCATTAGGTCATCTGAACCAAATCGGATGTCAACCGTAAGAACGGTGGTTGCATAGTATGGTCAAAGACAGGACCTTGTGCCAGACCGGAAAATTATAAGGGTGAGCTTTACTATTGCTCCTACAAAGGATAGTAATTGCGTCTGACACGTTATAGACCATAATTAAAAGCATGTCAGGGGACATTGCCTTAACAGTTGCTTGTTCAACACTTTCCTTTACAACCGGACGGTAGTTTACCGAAAGGTAATATACGAAGCAAGTATACTGGACGTGTTGCTTTCCTAATACAAGGTTAGCAAGTGGGTTACACAAAACCACAAGTTTTGAGCTAAAATTTTCAAATCTGAAACCCACCAAACCCACAAAAATATTTTGCAAACACCGGTGAAGGGTTATTCCGGAAAACTTATCTAGGGTAAAAACTAGATTTAATTTTCAAAAGATCAAATGTTTTCATAAAGATCCAATTTTCTTAATGGATCTAAATTTTATAGTCACGTGGGACTGTAAACCACATCGTTACTACCATTGTTTATACCGCCGTAAAGAAATCACTGATGTACAAAGTGTGAAGAATAAAGAAGTGATTCTAGTATTTGAAGACTATATTGCTTGAGGACAAGCAACGCTCAAGTGTGGGAATATTTGATAATGCTAAAAACGAACATATATTTCATAGCATTATTCCTCAAGAAAGACAAGCTTTTAGTTGCAATTGTCCTATTTACAAGTGATATTCGTTTAAATAATAAAAGATGAAGACAAAAGGCAGATTCGACGAATTGAAGACGCAAATGACCAAAAAGCTCAAAAGTACAAAAGACAATCAAAGAGGTTCCAATTATTGATAAGAAACGTCTCAAAATTACAAGAGTACAAGATTCAAAATGCAAAGTACAAGATATTAAATTGTACGCAAGGACGTTCGAAAATCTGGAACTGGGACCAGAGTCAACTCTCAACGCTCGACGCAACGGACTAAAAATTTCAAGTCAACTATGCACATGAATATAATATAATATATAATTAATTCTTAAAATTAATATATATATTATATTATATTTAAAAACCGTCGGCATAAAAAAACAAAGACTTTTGAGTCTCCCGAGCTGGCCATGCGATCGCATGGCCTGGAGGAAGAAACTCCATGCGATCACATGGTGCACAGTTCCAGCCCACATGCCTATAAAAATCGAGCTTTGGTGTAACACAAAACACATCTTTTTCTTCTCCTCATTCATACGTAGTATATATTTATATTTATATTTTAATTTTAATTTTAATTTTAATTTTAATTCTAATAATAAGGGTATGTTACCGAATGTTGTAAGGGTGTAAGTCGAAATTCTGTCCGTGTAACGCTATGCTATTTTTAATCATTGTAAGTTATGTTCAACCTTTTTAATTTAATGTCTCGTAGCTAAGTTATTATTATGCTTATTTAAAACGAAGTAATCATGATGTTGGGCTAATTACTAAAATTGGGTAATTGGGCTTTGTACCATAATTGGGGTTTGGACAAAAGAACGACACTTGTGGAAATTAGACTATGGGCTATTAATGGGCTTTATATTTATTTAACTAAATGATAATTTGTTAATTTTAATATAAAGATTTACAATTGGATGTCCCTATAAATAACCATATACACTCGATCAGACACGATGGGCGGGGTATTTATATGTACGAATAATCGTACATATAACCGGACACGAGAATGGATTAATAGTCACTAGAATTATTAAAACAGGGGTGAAATTATGTACAAGGACACTTGGTATAATTGTTAACAAAGTATTAAAACCTTGGGTTACACGCAGTCGATAACCTGGTGTAATTATTAAACAAAGTATTAAAATCTTGTTATAGTTTAAGTCCCCAATTAGTTGGAATATTTAACTTCAGGTATAAGGATAATTTGACGAGGATACTCGCACTTTATATTTATGACTGATGGACTGTTATGGACAAAAACCAGACGGACATATTAAATAATCCAGGACAAAGGACAATTAACCCATGGGCATAAAACTAAAATCAACACGTTAAACATCATGATTACGGAAGTTTAAATAAGCATAATTCTTTTATTTCACATTTAATTTCCTTTATTTTATATTTAATTGCACTTCTAATTATCGCACTTTTATTTTTTTGTTATTGTATTTAATTGCACTTTTAATTATCGTACTTTTTAATTATCGCAAGTTTATTTTATCGCACTTTTATTTATCGCAATTTCATTATCATTATTTACTTCACGCTTTAAATTAATTCTTTTATTTGTTCAATATTTTACATTTTGTTTTAACTGCGACTAAAGTTTTTAAAATCGACAAACCGGTCATTAAACGGTAAAAACCCCCTTTATAATAATAATATTACTTATATATATATTTGTATTTTTATAAAATAAAACTAATATAGCGTTAAGCTTTGATTAAAAGATTTTCCCTGTGGAACGAACCGGACTTACTAAAAACTACACTACTGTACGATTAGGTACACTGCCTATAAGTGTTGTAGCAAGGTTTAAGTATATCCATTCAATAAATAAATAAATATCTTGAGTAAAATTGTATCATATTTAATAGTATTTCCTTGTAAAATATAAGCTATTTTATATACACCTCGCATAACATCAGTGATGACTTAAGATGGCCGCCTCACAAAGCTCGATGTCTTCCAACTACTTTTCTGACCCGATAGCGAACTCAAGCTCAACTGGTGATGATATCTCTGACGAAGACGCGAATGTTTACCAACCATTTTGGAGACGTTAGGGTTGGGTTAGAACCATGATTTCCTCTTGGGTACATGAGGAAGGTACATCTTATCATGAGGTGCATGTTCCACAATCCCGAGGAGGTGTTGATATCTTGACTGGCCAAACTGTTAGGGACACTCTTTTTAGCGTTATTTCCCGAATTCGCCGTCCTGATAATCGTATCTCTAGGGTTTTTCATTCTGTTCATATGTTGTATGATTCCGATAAGCAAGAGGCATTAGAGGCTTCTATTAAGGATCTTAAGGATGACTATGATGACCTTTATGCTAGGGTAGAGCTCAATAAGCAGTGGATGGAGCGACATGCAGATAGTGTTGATAGTATGGAGCGATATGAGGGTAATATTGATAGGATGGAGCGTAACATGATTGATTTTGATTCGAGGTTGGGTGCTATGGAGGCGATGCGTTTAGCAGACTTGCAAATGTTCGCTCAAGATCGCCAATGGAGATCTTAGATTGCTTTGGGAGATTGTGGTGATCCCTACTAGTGTTCTATGACATTAGTATATTTTGACTATCTATCACCTAATCGGATATATATAGGAATAGTAGTAGTGACTTAACTTGTACTAGCAAATTATCTAAGTGAACTGTAATGGGTAGATATTACCCAAGTTTTGTAATTATAAAATGCTAATGGAAAAGGCTTTTATTATTATGAAGTTTAGTTCATTTCCTTAATTGTGCCATTATGTACAATCACTACTATTTATTTTGTATATATTACTCTAAGTAATTGATGTCTCTTTTTGATTATCATGAAGGATAATGCAAACACGAAGGACTTTTACTGACGCTCAAGTTGACGAGATGATTAGTCAAAGGGTTAATTGTAATGACCCGGACTTTTACGATTGATCTATACTTATAAGATTAATATTTACATAAATTAAACCTTACCAACATGATAAGCAATCCAAATTGTTGAGACTTATGTTTTTGAAAAGAGTTTTACACAACGTTTGACCGTCTAGTTTGACCGATGATATCACGAACTATATAATATATGATAATTATACGTTTGTGTATATATATGTATATATACATATTTAACATAATCTAAGGATGTTTTAATATTTCATTTTGTATTAATAACAATAAGATATATATATATATTTTGAAACTACTAACTTAAGTTTTCAAAACAATAACCATACGTAACGTTCTTTGATATAAATACTTATAACCTATAATGTTTATACATATATTGTATATGTAATGTATTTAATCACTTTTTAAGAACTTAAATACATAAAACAATATAAGTATATTCACAAAAGATAACTATATTTGAATCCTCGTTCCATTTTCACAAGATTTCTATACGTATATCTACGGTATATGTACCCGTAACATACCTAGCTTCTATACGTATTTACTATTAGTATATACACATCAAATCACCACCAACCAGCCCTTGTTCATGCCTTATGTATAAGGTAATTACTTTTGTATGATTGTATGACTAATTACACAAGATTACAACATGTGAACTTGTCCTTGTATACCATAAATCACGCCACCACCACCTTAAATACTTCCATCCATTTTCAATTTTTACCACATTACTTCTCTAGTTAGGAACACATACTTACCAGCTTCATGTATCTCTAAGAACTACAGCAAAAATCCTCTCAAGAATTACCTTAAACACCACCATAACAAGATCAAACAAAAACACTACAAAAATACAACTTTCATTTCAAGTTTATGTCTTAAGTTGCTTCCAATCTTTCATCCAACTCCATCACTCTTTTGGTTCTAGGTTTTTACTCCTATTTTACAGCAATCTTGTCCAAGTAACTTGAGGTAGTAACTTTGTTCATAACCTTATTCGATTCATATATATATAGTTATCTTATTTTATGGTATACAATTTTAACAACAAGAACATAGTTTGAATGATTTCAAACTTGTTTGCAAACTAAATAGATCCTTCTAACTTAACTTTTAAAATACTTCAAGACCTGTAATATATCATAAATATATGCTAATTTAACAAGGTATAACTTGGTTTTTCAAAGAACACCTTAAAAACTGAATTTACGACGTCGGAGTGCAACCGGGGGCTGTTTTGGGTTGGATAATTAAAAACTATTTTGAACCTTGAATTGGAGGTTTATTTTCTGGAAAAATGATATTTACTATGAATATGATAACACATAAAAATTTTATGATTTAACTCAAAGTATAAGTATTTTTAGAAAAATAATCATTTAATGTTGTTTGCATAAGGGAAAATGATTAACTTCATAAGTTTCACCAAAGTTTGACCTATGACCTGTGATTTCGAATACAAACTAAGGTATTTACAGTTCATATTCTTAAAGAAGGACTCGATCCAAGGAAGTGGCAAGTTAAACCAACGAAAACGGAGTTGTAACGAAGAAACTATGACTAAAACAAGATCGGATATCCAAAACTAGTTTAGCCACGAAAATAATTGGAGAAAAATTAAATAAATCACATCTTTCTAAAATAACATGATATTTTATATATATGTACTCATAATTTAATTTTATATATTTCAGGATCACCCGTAAACAATACAAGAAGATTAATCATAAGATCCCATGATTGTACGCAATACGTCTTCTTGACAATATAGGTACCATGGGTCAAGATTAATCCCGACCAATACGAATACGATGGGGGTTTTATTTATTTATTAAACACCTAAATATGAACCATTAAAATTGAATTGCTAACTACGGACTAAGAAGACATTAAAAGTATTATAAGTATATATACGTGACGATTGTTTAAAATGAAAATATATTGATATATTATATATGGATAGGTTCGTGATATCAACCGGAGACCAAGTCAAAATATATATATCTTCAAGGCAAAAGTGAGTATATAGTCCCACTTTTAAACTCTAAATATTTAGGGATGAGAATACATGTATTTTATGTTTTACGATATGGACACAAGTAACTGAAAAATATATTCTACGTTGAGTTGTACCACTGGCATACTTCCCTGTAGCTTGGTAACTACTATTTACAGCGGTATTGTAAACGCGAATCCTGTTGATAGATCTATCGGGCCTGACAACCCCAACCGGACTGGACGACCAGTATTCAACGGTTGCACAGTACTTCGTTTCGGTGACTACACTTGGTACGGTGTAGTAAGATTTCATAATAAAGGGAATATGCGACGTGATTAAATGTTAAGTATGGTTACCAAGTGCTCAACCACTTAGAATATTTTTATTAAAATGTTTACATATGAAATCTTGTGGTCTATATTTATACCGCTGCCGGCATTAAACCTATATCTCACCAACTTTATGTTGACGTTTTAAACATGTCTATTCTCAGGTGATAACTAAAAGCTTCCGCTGCAACATGTTGAATTTAAGCAAGATCATGTGTACGCATATTTGTGTCAAAAACAAAACTGCATATCCGAGGAATTGTAATGTAAAATATGCTAGAAATCGTATTGTTATCATCACATGTAAAGTTTGTAAGTCTAAGATTATCGCTAAACGATAATCATCTTTTTTATTGTCTAAAGCTTGTATTAAAATAAGAGTTATGGTTTGTAATGTAAAATAAATGCAGTTGTTCTTTTAAAAATGTCGCATATAGAGGTCAATACCTCGCAATGAAATCATATGCTATCTAACTCGTTCTTATGGTTAAGGACGGGTTATGACATTAATGAAGCTTTAGCCGCTGCTGAGGCACGGAGAGTGCAAGCTAATGCGAGTCAAGCTGGAGGTTCAAGTGGAAATAATGTTCCACAAAGATGTACCTACAAGGAGTTCTCCAACTGCAAACCTTAAACTTTCACTGGAATAGAAGGACCGATTGGTTTGATGAGGTGGTTTGAGAGGTTCGAGTCAGTCTTTCGAATAAGCAACTGTGCAAATACGGATAGAGTAAAGTTTGCTACTTGTACTCTTCAAGATGGTGCCCTGACATGGTGGAACAATTATGCTCAGCCTGCAGGAATGGACGCGTCATATGCAATGCCATGGGAAGAATTCAAACAAGCAATGATCAGTAAGTATTGTCAAAGAAACGAAATTCAGAAACTAGAAATGGAATTGGGGAATTTGAAAATTCAGGGGAATGACATTACGGAATATACAAAACGATTCCTAGAACTTGCCCTATTGTGTCCGGAGTTAGTTACTACTGAAGCAAAGAAGATCGAAAGGTATGTGTGGGGACTTTCGAAAGAAATCCAAGGTAATGTAACGTCATCCAAACCAGAAACACTCCAAAGTGCTATTCAAATGGCACACAACCTAATGGATCAGATTACTCATCATGAAAACTCGGAAGCAACAACAGATACAAAAACTCAAGGCGGTAAGCGTAAGTGGAACGAGAACCAAGGAAATAGTTCTCACCAGAAGAAACAAGATACCACCAAGTTTGAGAATGCTAATGCCAAGAAGAATTATAATGGCAAGAAACCTTATTGCAATCGATGTTATAAGCATCATTATGGAGCTTGTACTATTGTTTGTGATAGGTGCAAAAAGGTGGGGCATATGTCCAAAGATTGTACAGTCAATCTCGCACAGCCAACTGGAAACAAACCTAAAACTTGTTATGGATGTGGACAAGTGGGACACATGAAGAATCAGTCTCCGAATGCCAAGAAGGATGGAAATGCAAAAGGTAGAGCATTTAATATCTCGGCAAAAGGAGCTCGTGAAAATCCTGATTTAGCCACAGGTACATTTCTTCTAAACAACTACATTGCTTATGTACTATTTGATAGTGGTGCTGATAGAAGTTTTATTTCTAAGGACTTTAGTACCGTAATTAACTTACCTCCAACTGCTTTAGATACTAAGTATATCATAGAATTGGCTAATGGCAAAACTTTGAAAGTAGATAAGATCTTTCAAGGTTGTGCTCTAATGTTAGCTGATAAACTATTTGAAGTCGATCTTATGCCTGTTGAGTTAGGTAGTTTTGATGTTATTATTGGTATGGATTGGTTATCTAAGAACCATGCGAACATTGCTTGCATGGAGAAATCCATTCGTATTCCTCTCGCGAATGGTGAAACTTTGGTAGTTCAAGGAGAAAAGAGTGGCGCGAAACTCAACATCATTTCTTGCATGAAGGCTCGAAAATATTTAAGAAAAGGATGTCAAGCCATCCTCGCGCACGTAAAGGCGATGGAGTCAGAGAAGAAGCGACTTGAGGATGTACCGGTAGTAAAGGATTTTCCTGGAGTTTTTCCTGAAGATTTACCTGGTCTTCCTCCACATAGGCAAGTTGAATTTCAAATTGACTTAATTTCGGGAGCTGCACCTGTTGCTCGACCACCGTATCGATTAGCACCTTCAGAATTGCAAGAGTTGTCGAACCAATTACAAGAACTATTGGATAAGGGATTTATTCGACCTAGTTCATATCCCTGGGGGTGCTCCTATCTTGTTCGTAAAGAAGAAAGATGGATCTATGAGGATGTGCATAGATTATCGAGAGTTGAATAAATTGACGATTAAGAATCGGTATCCACTACTGAGAATCAATGATTTGTTTGATCAACTACAAGGATCTAGTGTATATTCGAAGATTGATTTGAGATCTGGTTATCATCAGTTAAGAGTCAAGGAGGATGATATTCCTAAGACAGCTTTTAGGATGCTATATGGCCATTATGAATTCTTAGTCATGTCATTTGGTTTGACTAATGCACCTGCGGTATTCATGGATCTCATGAACCGTGTGAGTAAGCCGTATTTGGACAAGTTTGTTATCGTATTCATCGACGATATTTTGATCTACTCTAAAAGTAAAGAAGAACATGAAGAACACTTGAAGATAATTCTTGGATTGCTAGAGAAAGAGCAATTATACGCCAAGTTTTCAAAGTGTGATTTTTGGTTGCAATCGGTACAATTTTTGGGTCACGTGGTTAGTAGCCAAGGTATTCATGTTGATCCGGCTAAGATCGAGGCTATTGGCAACTGGGAAGTTCTTAAGACTCCAACTCAAGTGAGACAATTTTTAGGTCTTGCTGGATATTACCGAAGGTTTATCCAATATTTTTCAAAGATTGCGCGACCTTTAACTACACTGACTCACAAAGGAAAGAAGTTTGAATGGTTAAAGGAACAAGAGTCTGCATTTCAACAATTGAAGCATAAACTAACTACTGCACCCATATTATCTTTACTCGAGGGAAATGAAGATTTTGTGGTTTATTGTGACGCCTCGTGTCAAGGACTTGGATGTGTTTTGATGTAGCGACAGAAGGTCATTGCTTATGCATCACGACAGCTGAAGGTGCACGAACAGAACTATACAACTCATGATTTAGAATTGGGAGCTGTTGTCTTTGCCCTTAAAATGTGGAGACATTATTTGTATGGAACTAAATGCACTATATTTACGGATCACAAGAGTCTTCAACATATTTTTGATCAGAAACAATTAAATATGCGACAACGGTGTTGGGTTGAATTGTTCAATGATTATGACTGTGAAATCCGTTATCATCCTGGGAAGGCTAACATGGTTGCCGATGCGTTGAGTCGAAAGGAAAAGATTAAACCTCTTCGAGTTAGAGCACTGAATATAACTATTCGTGTAAATCTTGTTTCACAAATCCGAGATGCTCAGTTAGAACCTGTGAAGGAGGAAAATTGGAAGGATGAGGCGATTAAAGGATTGATTAAGCAAATTGAAGTAAAGGGTGATGGGACCCGATACATTGTAGGACGTCTATGGGTACCAAAGTATGGTGAATTAAGAAAACTTATGTTAGATGAAGCGCACAAGACGAGATACTCAATTCACCCTGGAACTGGGAAAATGTATCACGATATCAAGGAATTTTATTGGTGGCCTAACATGAAAGCTGACGTTGCCACTTATGTGAGCCAATGTCTGACTTGTGCGAAAGTCAAAGTGGAGAATCAAAAACTGTCAGGGTTGTTACAACAACCAGAAATCCCACAGTGGAAATGGGAAAGAAAAACCATGGACTTTATAACGAAGCTACCGAGAACCGTGAGTGGTTACGACACTATTTGGGTGATTGTTGATCGTCTCACTAAGTCTGCACATTTCCTACCTATGAAAGAGACGGATAGGATGGAGAAATTGGCACAATTATATTTGAAAGAAGTTATTTCAAGACACGGAGTGCCTGTCTCTATTATATCTGACCGTGACAGTCGATTCACGTCAAGATTTTGGCAATCTTTACAAGAAGCTGTAGGAACTCGTGTGGACATGAGTACCGCCTACCATCCGCAAACTGACGGACAAAGTGAAAGGACCATCCAAACCCTAGAAGATATGTTACGAGCATGTGTTATTGATTTTGGTAATGGATGGGATAAACATCTACCATTAGCAGAATTTTCATATAACAACAGTTATCACGCGAGTATTAAAGCCGCACCATTTGAAGCTCTCTATGGTAGAAAATGTAGATCACCTCTATGTTGGAGTCAAGTGGGTGATAGACAACTCACTGGTCCAGAGATCATACATGAGACTACCGAGAAAATCTTTCAGATTCAAGAGAGATTGAAGACTGCCATGAGCCGACAAAAGAGCTATGCTGATGTTCGAAGAAAATCCTTAGAATTTCAGGTAGGAGATAAAGTCATGCTTAAAGTGTCTCCCTGGAAGGGTGTGATTCGATTTGGGAAATGAGGAAAACTAAGCCCGAGATATGTTGGACCTTTCGAGATAATTGAAAGGATTGGTCCTGTGGCGTATCGTTTGAAACTACCGCAAGAATTGAGTGGTATCCATGATGCTTTTCATGTCTCAAACTTAAAGAAGTGTTTGTTCGATGACAGTCTCGTTATTCCGTTGGAAGAGATTCGTATAGACAATAAACTTCATTTTATCGAGGAACCAGCTGAGATCATGGATCGCGAAGTTAAGCGCTTGAAGCATAGTAGTATTCCGATTGTCAAAATTCGTTGGAATGCTCGTAGAGGATCGGAGTTTACTTGGGAACGGGAGGACCATATGCGGCGGAAGTATCCACATCTTTTCACTGATATCACACAAACGTCAGGTACCACCTAAATTTCGAGGACAAATTTTTTCTTAACGGGTAGGTAATGTCATAAGCCTAGCTTTTCGAATTAAGTTGTCTAGTTTGACTTCTTAAAATTTCAATTTCTGACTTGACGAGTAAAACTGATGATCTATGTCTTGGTTTATTTTAGGGTTTGTATAACTCTAAGGATACATTTTAGGATTTACTTGATTAAGTGTTACTTCACACATTTTGCACAATGTCCTGAAACCTTAGCTTATTACCATAAACCCTAGACTTATAATTTATATCTTTGTATATAATAACTTAATAAATAAACTTATTAACTAAGTATTTAGATTAAAAACTTGTAACCAATTCTCTTTAATATTAAACCTTAGGTTAAGACATTTGTACACTTAAAAATTTATTCACCTTCACACTTAATTTTGATTAACTTATACTTGTCATTGTTTCAATTTAATCAACCTTAACTTACTTTGATTTAAACCTAGCATAAGTTTACTTTCTAAACTTTAAAATTATAAATTAAAACCTAAGCTTATACATTTATGAACTATACAAGTATATGTACATTTAATTGGCAAAATTTAACAAAAATATCAACCTTTATCATAACCAAAACCTTCCACCATATTCATCATGCATATAATCACCATCATCCTTATATATATTCATCATGGTCATGCAAGATTACCAACCAAGAAACATAACTATGCAAGCATGATATTAAACAACTATACTATGCAAGCATGCTATTAGTTTAATCTTCCATGCTAGCATGTTTGCATGAACTTTAATGGACACTTGTTTACACCTTACTTAACATTAAGCTTACTAATCACATCCTTTTTCCTCTAAACCACACATCATCATCATCATATTTACAAGTATCCTACATGTCTTAAACACTTGCAATTTACTTAACCTTTATGTATTAAAGATACTAAGCACATTTGCATGTACTTGCATGGTATTAGACTTGTCATACTCTTCTTTTGCTCTCCTTATGCCACGCCTATAATACCCTCACCATAAGACCACTTTTTGCTTCTTAAAACTCTCATAACACATTCAATTATCACACTAAATCCTCTTAAGTTACAGCCATTTCTTTCTTCTTTGTTCATCTTCATCAACTCATACATCATCATTACTCAAGGTATAATTACCAATAACACTTCTTTTATTTCTTACCAAGTTACTTTCAAGAGAAATGGGTGTAAAAGCTCAATCTAGAGTGTTAAAAACACTCAATGATGATTACATGGCTAACTCTAATCTTGATCATAAGTAACTAAAAATATGTTTTACATATGTTTAATAACCTAAAATAAACTTAAAATGAAAAGGGATATAGCTAAAATGTATTGAGTTTACTAGTTAGTCCTTAACCTTCATAAGAACCAAGTCAGTCTTCATTTGGTGGAATTTTTAGAAAATACTTACACTCACTTTTGCTACTTTAATTTTTAAGATTCTTAAACTTTTATGAGTCCTAGACTTTCTATAAAAATTCCATGATTTATAAAGTAGCCTAAGTATTTATTTTGTATTATTACTTTTAAAAAGGTCCTGATTTGGACAGAATCTGTCCAACTCACATGTTTCACCAAAAATGAGGTACCAACGTCTAGATACGAAAACTTATGAGATTTTCATTATAAAGTGGACTAAAAATAGAACATGTTAGGCTTTGGAATCATATAAAAAGCTTAAGAAATGATTAAGATATGGCCTTGTACATTTAAACAATGGGATTTAGACTTGCTGAAACTGTCACCAATTAGAATATAAATAAAACGTATTCAACTGATGTTTTCTGAGCAAAACAAATTTTTGAACTAAAATATAACTAAATTGGAGTAAGACTTCAAAAGGATAAGTCTAAATAAGTTAATTTACTATTTTTAGTGATATTAAACTTTAGACTAGTCAAAACAGTCCACTTGTAGTAAAATAATTCTATAAAATTCATTTTTATTATATAAATTACAAATCTTATATTTTTAGACCTCCAACACATATACCTTCACATATAAAATAAGAATTACCTTATACCACTATATTTTAAATAAGAAAATTAACTTCTAACACTACTTGTAAAATCAGTCCACATAGAAACCTTAACTTGTAAACCGAGAAATCATCTTTTAAAAAGCTGAGAACACTATGTTACATTTGAACATAAATAAAATCATTATTATTACTAATATTAGTAATAACACACCTCTGACCTTAATTATGTATTTAGGTCCCGAGCTCGAAGTACATCAAAGTACTTAAACCACAAATCCAAGCTTTATACCGCATAACATCACCTGTGAGTATCATAGTCCCATTTTACTTGCTTTTAGCAAACTTACTATTTTGGGATGAGAAACATGCTTCTTTTATGTTTTACATTATGGACATAAGTGCTTAAAACTATATTCTATTGTGTTGAGTTTGTGACTTAGCTTAAACCCCGATTCTGATATCGTTAATTACTTGTTTATGGTAAACGCGAATAATGTGGATAGATCTATTTGAGGGTGACTTCTCACATCCGGCATAGTCTTCAGGCTAGCGAATGCATAACCTCCGACTTTGTAGCTCTAGCTAAGTGAGACTACATGATTTCGGGTTCTTGATTGTTAAGTTCGATATCGGGAGCTCATGTTTATTTAGAATATATTTACAACTGTTTATACTTGAAAATCTTATGGTCCATTTATTATATACATTAAACCTATGATCTCACCAACATTATTGTTGACATTTTTAAGCATGTGTTTTCTCAGGTCCTTAAGCAGGAGTCCGCATACATTCAGGTTGGCTTTTGGGATGTCGTCAGGATGTCGGGACGTCGTTTTAAAAATAAATCATCATGCACTATGTTTAAGTGTTGTACTTTGTTATGTTATGGTTGTAATTGTTGTACTTTACTTTTAAGTCCCGACATGTAACTCAAAACTTGTACTTGTGTGTTGAAATAAAAACGTTTCCGCTGTCGTCTTTAGAAATCGTTAACTATAACTGGGACACCTATCACGTCACATTTCGGGATCGAAATGGGGTCGTGACAGACATGGTATCAGAGACCACGTTATAGGGAACCAGGACTGCATTAGTGTGTCTAAGATTTTAGGATGCATTAGTGAGTCAGGTCTATAACGGAGTCATTTTCCATCTTTCACGTATTTTGGTCTTTTGTTGTCCTTTTGCTTGTCAAAACTTCTGTATGTTAACTTGTATGTTTTTGTGTGATGACTTAAGATGGCCGCCTCACAAAGCTCGATGTCTTCCAACTACTTTCCTGACCCGATAGCAAACTCAAGCTCAACTGGTGATGATAGCTCTGACGAAGACGCGAATGTTTACCAGCCATTTTGGAGACGTTGGGGTTGGGTTAGAACCATGATTTCCTCTTGGGTACAAGAGGAAGGTACACCTTATCATGAGGTGCATGTTCCACCATCCCGAGGAGGTGTTGATGTCTTGACTGGCCAAACTATTAGGGACACTCTTTTTACCGTTATTTCCCGAATTCGCCGTCCTGATAATCGTATCTCTAGGGTTTTTCATTCTGTTCAGATGTTGTATGATTCTGATAAGTAAGAGGCATTAGAGGCTTCTATTAAGGATCTTAAGGATGACTATGATGACCTTTATGCTAGGGTAGAGCTCAATAAGTAGTGGATGGAGCGACATGCAGATAGTGTTGATAGTATGGAGCGATATGCGGGTAATATTGATAGGATGGAGCGTAACATGATTGATTTTGATTCGAGGTTGGGTACTATGGAGGCAATGCGTTTAGCAGACTTGCAAATGTTCGCTCAAGATCGCCAATGGAGATCTTAGATTGCTTTGGGAGATTGTGGTGATCCCTACTAGTGTTCTATGACATTAGTATATTTTGACTATCTATCACCTAATCGGATATATATAGGAATAGTAGTAGTGACTTAACTTGTACTAGCAAATTATCTAAGTGAACTGTAATGGGTAGATATTACCAAAGTTTTGTAATTATAAAATGCTAATGGAAAAGGCTTTTATTATTATGAAGTTTAGTTCATTTCCTTAATTGTGCCATTATGTACAATCACTACTATTTATTTTGTATATATTACTCTAAGTAATTGATGTCTCTTTTTGATTATCATGAAGGATAATGCAAACACGAAGGACTTTTACTGACGCTCAAGTTGACGAGATGATTAGTCAAAGGGTTAATAAAGCTTTTGCCGCTGCTGAGGCACGGAGAGTGCAAGCTAATGCGAGTCAAGCGGGAGGTTCAAGTGGAAATAATGTTCCACAAAGATGTACCTACAAGGAGTTCTCCAACTGCAAACCTCAAACTTTCACTGGAATAGAAGGACCGGTTGGTTTGATGAGGTGGTTTGAGAGGCTCAAGTCAGTCTTTCAAATAAGCAACTGTGCAAATACGGATAGAGTAAAGTTTGCTACTTGTACTCTTCAAGATGGTGCCCTGACATGGTGGAACAATTATGCTCAGCCTGCAGGAATGGACGCGTCGTATGCAATGCCATGGGAAGAATTCAAACAAGCAATGATCAGTGAGTATTGTCCAAAAAATGAAATTCAGAAATTAGAAATGGAATTGGGGAATTTGAAAATTCAGGGGAATGACATTACGGAATATACAAAACGATTCCTAGAACTTGCCCTATTGTGTCCGGAGTTAGTTACTACTGAAGCAAAGAAGATCGAAAGGTATGTGTGGGGACTTTCGAAAGAAATCCAAGGTAATGTAACGTCATCCAAACCAGAAACACTCCAAAGTGCTATTCGAATGGCACACAACCTAATGGATCAGATTACACATCATGAAAACCCGGAAGCAATAACAGATACAAAAACTCAAGGCGGTAATCGTAAGTGGAACGAGAACCAAGGAAATAGTTCTCACCAAAAGAAACTAGATACCACCAAGTTTGAGAATGCTAATGCCAAGAAGAATTATAATGGCAAGAAACCTTATTGCAATCGATGTTATAAGCATCATTATGGAGCTTGTACTATTGTTTGTGATAGGTGCAAAAAGGTGGGGCATATGTCCAAAGATTGTACAGTCAATCTCGCACAGCCAACTGGAAACAAACCTAAAACTTGTTATGGATGTGGACAAGTGGGACACATGAAGAATTAGTGTCCGAATGCCAAGAAGGATGGAAATGCAAAAGGTAGAGCATTTAATATCTCGGCAAAAGGAGCTCATTAAAATCCTGATTTAGTCACAGGTACATTTCTTCTAAACAACTGCATTGCTTATGTACTATTTGATAGTGGTGCTGATAGAAGTTTTATTTCTAAGGACTTTAGTACCATAATTAACGTACCTCCAACTACTTTAGATACTAAGTATATCATAGAATTGGCTAATGGCAAAACTTTGAAAGTAGATAAGATCTTTCAAGGTTGTGCTCTAACGTTAGCTGATAAACTATTTGAAGTCGATCTTATGCCTATTGAGTTAGGTAGTTTTGATGTTATTATCGGTATGGATTGGTTATCTTAGAACCATGCGAACATTGCTTGCACGGAGAAATCCATTCGTATTCCTCTCACGAATGGTGAAACTTTGGTAGTTCAAGGAGAAAAGAGTGGCGCGAAACTCAACATCATTTCTTGCATGAAGGCTCGAAAATATTTAAGAAAAGGATGTCAAGCCATCCTCACACACGTAAAGGCGATGGAGTCAGAGAGGAAGCGACTTGAGGATGTACCGGTAGTAAAGGATTTTCCTGGAGTTTTTCCTGAAGATTTACCTGGTCTTCCTCCACATAGGCAAGTTGAATTTCAAATTGACTTAATTCCGGCAGCTGCACCTGTTTCTCGACCACCGTATCGATTAGCACCTTCAGAATTGCTAGAGTTGTTGAACCAATTACAAGAAATGTTGGATAAGGGATTTATTCGACCTAGTTCATCGCCCTGGGGTGCTCCTATCTTGTTCGTAAAGAAGAAAGATGGATCTATGAGGATGTGCATAGATTATCGAGAGTTGAATAAATTGACGACTAAGAATCGGTATCCACTACCGAGAATCAATGATTTGTTTGATCAACTACAAGGATCTAGTGTATATTCGAAGATTGATTTGAGATCTGGTTATCATCAGTTAAGAGTTAAGGAGGATGATATTCCTAAGACAGCTTTTAGGACGCGATATGGCCATTACGAATTCTTAGTCATGTCATTTGGTTTGACTAATGCACCTGCGGTATTCATGGATCTCATGAACCGTGTGAGTAAGCCGTATTTGGACAAGTTTGTTATCGTATTCATCGACGATATTTTGATCTACTCTAAAAGTAAAGAAGAACATGAAGAACACTTGAAGATAATTCTTGGATTGCTAGAGAAAGAGCAATTATACGCCAAGTTTTCAAAGTGTGATTTTTGGTTGCAGTCGGTACAATTTTTGGGTCACGTGGTTAGTAGCCAAGGTATTCATGTTGATCCTACCAAGATCGAGGCTATTGGCAACTAGGAAGTTCCTAAGACTCCAACTCAAGTGAGACAATTTTTAGGTCTTGCTGGATATTACTGAAGGTTTATCCAAGATTTTTCAAAGATTGCGCAACCTTTAACTACACTGACTCACAAAGGAAAGAAGTTTGAATGGTTAAAGGAACAAGAGTCTGCATTTCAACAATTGAAGCATAAACTAACTACTGCACCCATATTATCTTTACCTGAGGGAAATGAAGATTTTGTGGTTTATTGTGACGCCTCGCGTCAATGACTTAGATGTGTTTTGATGTAGCGACAGAAGGTCATTGCTTATGCATCATGACAGCTGAAGGTGCACGAACAGAACTATACAACTCATGATTTAGAATTGGGAGCTGTTGTCTTTGCCTTTAAAATGTGGAGACATTATTTGTATGGAACTAAATGCACTATATTTACGGATCACAAGAGTCTTCAACATATTTTTGATCAGAAACAATTAAATATGCGACAACGGCGTTGGGTTGAATTGTTGAATGATTATGACTGCGAAATCCGTTATCATCCTGGGAAGGCTAACGTGGTTGCCGATGCGTTGAGTCGAAAGGAAAAGATTAAACCTCTTCGAGTTAGAGCACTGAATATAACTATTCGTGCAAATCTTGTTTCGTAAATCCGAGATGCTCAGTTAGAAGCTGTGAAGGAGGAAAATTGGAAGGATGAGGCGATTAAAGGATTGATTAAGCAAATTGAAGTAAAGGGTGATGGGACCCGATACTTTGCAGGACGTCTATGGGTACCAAAGTATGGTGAATTAAGAAAACTTGTGTTAGATGAAGCGCACAAGACGAGATACTCAATTCACCCTGGAACTGGGAAAATGTATCAGGATATCAAGGAATTTTATTGGTGGCTGATGTTCTACGAGGTGTATATAAAATATCTTATATTTTTACAGGAAAAACTTATTAAATACGACACAATTTTACACAAGATATTTTTTTATTTAGAGAATGGATATACTTAAACCTTGCTACATCACTTATAGGCAGTGTACCTAATCGTACAGTAGTGTAGTTTTTAGTAAGTCTGGTTGGTTCCACAGGGAAAAAAAATCTTTAAACAAAGCTTAACGCTATATTAGTTTTATTTCATAAAAATACAAATATATATATATATAAGTAATATTATTATTATAAAGGGTTGTTTTTACCGTTTAATGACCGGTTTGTCGATTTTAAAAACTTTAGTCGCAGTTAAAACAAAATGTAAAATATTAAATAAATAAAAGACTTAATTTAAAGCGTAAAGTAAATAACGATAATGAAATTGCGATAAATAAAAGTGCGATAAAATAAACTTATGATAATTAAAAAGTACGATAATTAAAAGTGCAATTAAATACAATAACAATAAAAGTGCGATAATTAGAAATGCAATTAAATATAAAATAAAGGAAATTAAATATGAAATAAAAGAATTATGCTTATTTAAACTTCCGTAATCATGATGTTTGACGTGTTGATTTTAGTTTTATGCCCATGGGTTAATTATCCTTTGTCTTGGATTATTTAATATGTTCGTCTGGTTTTTTTCCATAACAGTCCATCAGTCATAAATATAAAGTGCGAGTGTCCTCGTCAAATTATCCTTATACCGAAGTTAAATATTCCAACTAATTGGAGACTTAAACTGTAACAAGATTTTAATACTTTGTTTAATAATTACACCAGATTATCGACTGCGTGTAACCCAAGGTTTAAATACTTTGTTAACAATTATGCCAAGTGTCCTTGTACATAATTTCACCCCTGTTTTAATAATTCTAGTGACTATTAATCCATTCCCATGTCCGGTTAAATGAACGATTATTCGTACATATAAATACCCCGCCCATCGTATCCGATCGAGTGTATATGGTTATTTATAGGGACGTCCAATTGTAAATCTTTATATTAAAATTAACAAACTATCATTTAGTTAAACAAATATAAAGCCCATTAATAGCCTATAGTCTAATTTCCACAAGTGTCGTTCTTTTGTCCAAACCCCAATTATGGTACAAAGCCCAATTACCCAATTTTAGTAATTAGCCCAACATCATGATTACTTCGGATTAAATAAGCATAATAATCACTTAGCTACGAGACATTAAATTAAAAAGGTTGAACATAACTTACAATGATTAAAAATAGCGTAGCGTTACACGGACAGAATTTTGACTTACACCCTTACAACATTTGCTAACATACCCTTATTATTAGGATTTAAAATTAAAATTAAAATTAAAATATAAATATATATATATATTACGTATATATTGAGAGAGAGATATATTTATGATATTTTTACGATCAAACTGCATTTGCTTTTATAGGGATTTGAGTCCAGGGAAGCTCCGCGACTCGCGGCATTTTTTGCCTTCAAACTCCGCGAGTCGCGGAGTTTGTTTTTACAGCTCACCCAGCTTTGGCTCTTTGTTTTCTGACGATTTTTAAATATATTATAATATATATATTAATTTTAAGAATTAATTATATATTATATTATATTCATGTGCATAGTTGACTTGTAATTTTTAGTCCGTTGCGTCGAGCGTTGAGAGTTGACTCTGGCCCCAGTTCCGGATTTTCAAACGTCCTTGCGTACAATTTAATATCTTGTACTTTGCGTTTTGAATCTTGTACTCTTGTAATTTCGAGACGTTTCTTATCAATAATTGGAACCTCTTTGATTGTATTTTGTTCTTTTGAGCTTTTTGGTCGTTTGCATCTTTAATTCATCGAATCTGTCTTTTGTCTTCACCTTTTATTATTTAAACGAATATCACTTGTAAATAGAACAATTGCAACTAAAAGCTTGTCTTTCTTGAGGGATAATGCTATGAAATATATGTTCGTTTTTAGCATTATCAAATATTCTCACACTTGAGCGTTGCTTGTCCTCAAGCAATATAGTCTTGAAATACTAGAATCACTTCTTTATTCTTCACACTTTGTACATCAGTGATTTCTTTACGGCGGTATAAACAATGGTAGTAACGATGTGGTTTACAGTCCCACATGACTATAAAATTTAGATCCATTAAGGAAATTGGATCTTTATGAAAACATTTGATCTTTTTGAAAATTCAATCTAGCTTTTACCCTAGATAAGTTTTCCGGAATAACCCTTCACCGGTGTTTGCAAATTCTTTTTGTGGGTTTGGTGGGTTTCAGATTTGAAAATTTTAGCTTAAAACTTGCGGTTTTGTGTCACCCACTTGCTAACCTTGTATTGGGAAAGCAACACATCCAGTTTACTTGTTCCGAATATTACCTTTCGGTAAACTACCGTCCGGTTGTAAAGGAAAGCGTTGAACAAGCAACTGTTAAGGCAATGTCCCCTGACATGCTTTTGATTATGGTCTATAACGTGTCGGACGCAATTACTATCCTTTGTAGGTGCAATAGTAAAGCTCACCCTTATAATTTGTCGGTCTGGCAGAAGGTCCTGTCTTTGACCATGCTATGCAACCACCGTTCTTATGGTTGACACCCGATTTGGTTCAGGTGACCTAATGAATTCCAGGTGAATTCCTAGGATTTTACGTTCAAAGGTAATGAACGCATTGAAAATAGGGTTTTCAGAAAACAAATCGGTTTGTAATTTTGATCAAAATATTTTCTCGTTCAAGCTCGAGTTTAGATATCATCGAATTCCATGAGTTTGTAATTCTCAATCTTTAAGGTCAATCTCTAGGATTGAGTAATATCAGTCTTAAAAGCTGATTTTTGATCTTTTAAGGAGATTATCCTTTCTGGGGGTCTGATTCATTAGTCTTATCAAGCTAATTTGCACGGTGCCCCCCCATTGTACGAGATAAATCCTTCTCATGGTTAGGATAAGTCTGACCACTTGGCGACTCTATTTGATGCTGAGGTCCGTGGATTTCCTGCTAATTTTAGAGATGACTTTTCTAGATTTTTTCATCAACCTACAGCTGGTCTGGACGACAACTTCATGACCTAAATCAAGAAGCGCGTTTCTTTTTCGAAAGACTTTACTTCCTTTTAATGATGGAATTGATTCATCGTGTAGATCCATCTCTTCTTTTCTTTCATCGGGTAAAACATTTTAGTTTAGTCCAAAGCAAAAGTATTTTCAGTTATTTGTTACAGAAATATGTGACATATGTTTAAAATAACTTGGTAAATTTTCCCACACTTGGCTTTTATTTTCCTTTTTATTGTCCTATATTCCATTTTAAATGAATTCTAACATTTTAGTTTGTTTCTCAATTTATGTCCTTTCCGAGGTAACAATAATTTTGGTGTTAAAACCTAGTTTTATCATTCATAAATATGTATAAACATGATTTTGAGTTCATTTAATTGAAAATTTTGAAATTTTTTACTAGAATTGGGTAGTCAGTATATAAGACTAGGGCTGTTCTTTATTATCAGAGAGCACTAGATTCTAATACAACTACTGCTTTACTAGTATTTTTAATGGTAACCAAGTGTTTAAGATAAAAATTTTAAAAATCTGAAAGAATTTAACCCCTTCCCACACTTAAGATCTTGCAATGCCTCATTTGCAAGAAATCAGTAACAATTTAAATTATTGAGGGTGATTAGCGTAGAAATGATTAAATTTTACCAAAGTTTCCAAACATATTGTTGTTTGTGTTGAATGATAAATGGTGCACATCATTTGTTCATTCCGTCTTGTTGTTATTTCACATATATTTTGCATCTTGTCGTCAAAATTAGTTGCTTTTGCTGAACTTAATGCCAGTCTTTGAAAATGCGTTGTTTTACCCTGTTGTGTACATAAGATAAACTGCAAACATATATACATATTTTTGAAGTTTGGTATATTACTCCACATTAAAAAATTATTAAAATCTAATAATAAAAGTTAGAAAATTATAAAAACTATTACAATATTAACATAAGTATTAAATGTATCAACATTACAAATAATAAAATAAATAAAACTAAGTAGACTAGGGATGATACTGATACCAGTAGAGGTTCCATGCATAACCGTATGTGTTATAGAATGCTTCGGCTGGGTTATACGTAGGATACGGTGGTTGGATCTCTATAGATCAGGGAGGAAATATGGGCGATGGAGTAGGAATATAGTTTCTACCTACATGTTGGCAATGAGCTATGATTTAGTTTTGATGAACTTGCCAATCTTCAAATGCTCGATGTCTAGCATTTTCATACTCTTGTGAAGCTATAAACCTTTGCATTTCTGTCATTTCATTTCCCCCTCCCACATTACCTGGCTGTTGGTTTCTCTCAACCTGTGGATGTCTACCATGGTATTGTACTGCGACGTTATTTCGCCTCTTCAAAACCTTCGCACCATGGTATACATTTAAACCAATTGTATCGCGGGGTTCTGGTTCTTCGACTAATAATCCCCCCCGACTTATATCCACATTGAGATACTCAGCAATTAATGTAATAAATATACCACCTCCTATTATACTGTGCGGTCTCATCCCCCTAACCATAGCTGATAAATAATAACCCACACAATAAGGTATACTTACAGCGCTTTGTGGGTCTCGAATACACATGTGGTAAAACAAATCCTGTTCATTTACCTTTTCCTTATTCTTACCTCGTTGTGTAATCGAATTGGCTAAAAACCTATGAATTACTCTTAACTCTGCTCTATCTATATCCAAATAAGAGTAATTTCCCCCTTTAAATCGGTGATGGCTAGTCATTTGACTCCATACACCATGCGTATCAAAATTTTCATCAATTTTCCTACCGTTCAATATCAACCCTCTACAATCGGCAGATGCTAACTCCTCAGGCGTATATATACGTAAGGCCTGAGCCATATCTAGTAAAGACATGTGGCGCATCGAACCTCCTAACAAAAATCTAAGAAAAGATCGATCGGTTAAACTAACTACCCGATCATTTATTTCTATACTACACAATAATTCTTCACACCATACTTTATATACAAGTCTACGCATGCTGAATAATCGTACCCAATCGTTAAAAGTAGAATTACCATACCTCTATGTAAGTAATTCTCTAATTGGCCCGGCCAATTCTACAGCATCTAATGGTCCCCATTCTATTACCCTAGGTACTTCAACAACTTTAGAATGCAGAGTATGCATGCCCCTTTGGTATTTTGGATAATCTATCCAACGTCTGTCAAATCTCAAGTTCGGGTGCAAATCTTCCAAGTGCATATCTGAAAATCTCATAAATGGATGAGGTATATCTTGTTTATAATAGCTATCAACATCCTGTTGTTCCGCATTCTCAGGAGGAGCATTGCGAGCTTGGGATAAAGATTCACCCCTTTCAGTCTGCAAAACACATCAAACACAATTTTTATGCATCCAAATATGCATTAGTGTCAGCAAAATCATCAATCAAAATAATTACAATGACATGTCCAATTTATATCAAACTTATGCTCATTTTCATATTTTTATCAAATCTACACTTTTTCAAATAAGCATATACGAAAATGTTCACCAAGTTCATAAGCATTCAACTCAAATAACATTTCAAAATAATCATTACTAGCAATTAAACAAGTTTCAAATGGCATTATCTCTCAAAAATCAAATTCATGAATTTTAGACTTGAAAAAGTCCACTTTAATTCTCAAAAATCATGTTTAGGCTCAAAGTTTGGATCATTTAACTACCTAAACATGTTACACTACTTAATTTAGCAATAATTCATGACAAAAATCGGCCATAACCTGTTTATATCAAAAAGCCCCAAATTTGCTCAAGAACACAAACCCTAGATTACTCAAAATTTAAAGTTTAAGGCTTCTAATCATGTCAAATAGCATCAATCTAGGTTATACAAGCATAATACATAAACAATTTAAGCATAATTACACTAAAAAGCATCAAAATCGAATTGGGTATAAAATTGCTCAAGAACACTAATTTTCGGATTAAATGGTGTTTAGGTGTAGAAATTTACCGTTTTTCTTGAGTAATTCCTTGATAGCATCCTTCTCAACATGATTTTAGTTAAAAATGTGATGAAAAACGGTGAAAATTTGTGAATTTCGGAGTGTTTGTGTGTGTATTTTCGAGTGTTTTTTCGCAGTTTTTGTGGTGTGGGGATGGGGACTGATCAGTTCAGCTCGTTATATTTTTTTCTGGATTTTAGTCCCTTCGCGACTTGCGGTGTTTAACGCGAGTCGCGGTGTTTTTTTGTTTTTTTTTTATATAAGCCTTAACTTATAAAACAAATATAAAAAAATTTAAAATTTTGTTTTCCTTTGTTTTAGGACGAGGTCGTTTCGGATCGATGTCCTAGTCTGTCCCTCGATAAAATTTAAAATTTATCTTTTTGTAGCGATTGTTTTAAAAGCTAAGATTTTTGGGTTTTTTTAATGTTTTTGGCATACTTTAATTCAATAAGATTAAAAATAATGATAATAAAAGTTCTCGTCCCTCCCTCGGGTAGAGCAATTTCGGTTCAACGACCTAGTCTTCAACTCACGACGAATTTTAAAAATCATATTTTTAACTTAGCGAAATAAAGTAAATTTTTGTTTTTTAAATTCACACCAAACTTAAATTTAAAATGCATAAAATTAAAAATTCACACCAAACTTAATTAAAAATGCATAATATTAAAAATTCACACCAAACTTATATTATATTTTTGTTTTTATACATACAAACTTATATTAAAAATATTAATTTTTTCAAATATTGACAAACTTAAATATATTGATTTTACAGAGTTCACAATATTAATTTAAGATTTATATATTAATTTTAAAAACATGGTAAAAATAAAATTAAAAATCTTTTTGGCTTTTATCTTACTTTAATCAATCAAATATTATCAAAAATATGCGCCCCTCTTTTCGGTAAAGTAATTTCGGTTCCATGACCTAATTTAACTCATGATGAATTTTTGAAATATTTTGGGTTGATTGATTAAAGATATTTATACCTTAAGAATAAACGTTAAATTTCGCAGTGATGTAATAAATTTTTGAATGATATCAATAATTTCGGTCACCAAACCTAATTTCATCGAATACCAATTTAATACTTTATAGCGTACAAATTAGCGTTTATTATCAAAAGGTTAAAAATAAAAACAAAAATAAAAACTGTACAGACTTACCTGTGAGATAGTATTCTTAGTGATATGATCTATCTCACTCATAAGATAGTCGGTTTAATTGGTTTTCCATGGCTACATAGGCGTAACCTCGAGCATTCAGTGTTTTTTCTTCTAAACATATGAACGGTCCGTCTCTGCATAAAGTAACAAATTCGGTGTTTGAATAGGTTTGATTATTTGAACATTTGCCTCCATGTGACCATTTTCCACATTTGTGACATCTTTCTAGGTGTCGTGCTCTTCTTTTCGCTGCGGATTTTGATTTTCCTTTACCAAATTATAACTTATTATCTTCGCATCTGGATTCTTTTCTTACTCCGTCCAATCTTTCTCTGATTACTGATACTATTTCACTTGGAAGTGTGTCATTATTACGTTTAGTGATCAAAGCGTGTAGCATTAGACTATGGTTTAGTTCACAGGAAGTCTTCATTTCCTAAAAAAAAAAAAAAAAAATCAGAATGGGGGGAGAAGACTAGTTCTTTAGGGTCTGCTAGGGAAAGACCTTTCGGGTTCCATTTTCGAGAACTACACGAAAACAGAAAATCTAACTCTAACAGAAATACATAAAATCCTTAAAAGACTTGATTCTCCCCACACTTAGTTAGCTGTGGTATCGAAATTGTGATTAACTTCGTTGTGGACTTCCATCGGACTATCGATGTAATGTTTAACTCTGTAACTATTAACTTTAAATTCAATTCCATTTGAATTTATTAATTCTATCATTCCGTATGGGAAAACTCTTTTGACTATGAATGGTCCAGACCATCTTGATTTCAATTTTCCAGGAGATAGCTTGAATCGTGAATTGAAAAGAAGAACTTTGTCTCCTTCTTTAAATTGTTTTGAACTTCTGATTCTTTTATCATGCCATTTCTTCGTTCTTTCTTTATAGATTAATGAATTTTCGTATGCTTCATGTCTTAATTCTTCTAATTCGTTTAGTTGACTTAACCGTAGACGTCCTGCTTCATGTAAATCAAGATTACATGTCTTCAAAGCCCAAAATGCTTTGTGTTCAATTTCTACTGGAAGATGACATGCTTTTTCATAAACGAGTCTAAAAGGTGTGGTTCCAATTGGAGTTTTGTAGGCTGTTCTAAAAGCCCAGAGTGCATCCTCCAACTTAATGGACCATTCCTTCGGATTTGATCCTACGGTTTTTTCTAGAATACGTTTTAAAGCTCGGTTGGTATTTTCAACTTGTCCACTTGTTTGTGGATGATATGCGGTGGAGATTTTATGAGTTACTCCATATCTTTTAAGAACTTTCTCAAGTTGATTATTACATAAATGAGTTCCTCGATCACTTATTAAAGCTTTCGGTGTTCCAAACCTTGCAAAAAGACGTTTTAAAAAGTTGACTACAACTCGTGCATCGTTAGTTGGGAGAGCTTGTGCTTCCGCCCATTTAGATACATAATCAATGGCTACGAGAATATAGAGATTATTATGAGATTTTGGAAATGGACCCATAAAGTCAATACCCCAAATGTCAAATACTTCACATACTTGAATGACATTTTGTGGCATTTCATCACGTTGACTTATTTTTCCGGCCCTTTGACAAGCATCACAGGATTTGCAAAGAAGGTGTGCGTCTTTGTAAATTGTAGGCTAATAGAATCCAGCATCATAAACTTTTCTTGCTGTTAGTTGAGGCCCATAATGCCCTCCTGTTGGTCCTGTGTGACAATGGTTTAAAATTTTACTAGCTTCATCTCCGAATACACATCGGCGTATTATTCCATCTGGACAACTTTTAAACAGATGTGGATCTTCCCAGAAATAGTGTTTTATATCACTAAAGAATTTCTTTCATTTTTGGTACGATAATCCTTTTTCAAGGAATCTACATACTAAGTAGTTTGCATAGTCTGCAAACCATGGTATTTCATTATAATCTATCTTCAATAGATATTCATCAGGAAAGTTGTCTTGTATGGCCGATTCATTTAGAACTTCTAATTCGAGATTTTCAAGATGAGAAAGATGATCAGCGGCGAGATTTTCTGCTCCTCTTTTATCTCGGATTTCAATATCGAACTCTTGTAAGAGTAAGATCCAACGGATTAATCTTGGTTTGGCATCTTGTTTCGAAAATAGGTATCTAAGAGCAGAATGGTCGGTATAGACCACCGTTTTTGCTAGAATGAGATATGAACGAAATTTGTCAAAAGCAAAGACAATAGCAAGGAGTTCTTTTTCAGTAGTTGTGTAATTCGTTTGTGCTCCTTGTAATGTCTTACTAGCATAAGATATAGGTTGAAATCGTTTTTCAATCCTTTGTCCTAAAACGGCTCCCATTGCAAAATCACTTGCATCGTACATAAGTTCAAACGGTAGATTCCAATTTGGTGTTATCATGATCGGCGCATTAGTGAGTTTCTCTTTAAGAATATTAAAAGATTTGATGCATTCATCTAAAAAGATGAATGGAGCATCCTTTTCTAGGAGTTTATTCATAGGAGTGGCAATTTTAGAAAAATCTTTTATGAAACGTCGGTAAAAACCGGCATGCCCTAGAAAACTCCTAACTCCTCTAACATTGGTGGGATGTGGAAGTTTAGCAATTAAATCTACTTTAGCTCTATTCACTTCAATTCCTTCCTTTGAAATTTTATGACCAAGAACGATGCCTTCTTTAACCATGAAATGGCATTTCTCCCAATTAAGTACTAGATTTGATTGTTCGCATCTAATAAGCATTCGTTCCAGATTAACTAGACATGTTTCAAATGTATCACCGAAGATTGAAAAGTCATCCATGAAAACTTCCATGCATTCTTCTATCATGTCGTGAAAAATCGCCATCATGCACCTTTGAAAGGTTGCAGGGGCGTTGCAAAGTCCAAATGGCATGCGTTTGTAAGCAAAAGTACCATAAGGGCACGTGAATGTGGTTTTCTCTTGATCTTCGGGTGCTATTGGAATTTGAAAATATCCGGAAAAACCATCAAGAAAACAATAGTAACTATTTCTGGCTAATCTTTCCAACATTTGATCAATGAAAACCTATGAATTACTCTTAACTCTGCTCTATCTATATCCAAATAAGAGTAATTTCCCCCTTTAAATCGGTGATGGCTAGTCATTTGACTCCATACACCATGCGTATCAAAATTTCATCAATTTTCCTACCGTTCAATATCAAGCCTCTACAATCGGCAGATGCTAACTCCTCAGGCGTATATATACGTAAGGCCTGAGCCATGTCTAGTAAAGACATGTGGCGCATCGAACCTCCTAACAAAAATCTAAGAAAAGATCGATCGGTTAAACTAACTACCCGATCATTTATTTCTATACTACACAATAATTCTTCACACCATACTTTATATACAGGTCTACGCATGCTGAATAATCGTACCCAATCGTTAAAAGTAGAATTACCATACCTCTATGTAAGTAATTCTCTAATTGGCCCGGATAATTCTACAGCATCTAATGGTCCCCATTCTATTACCCTAGGTACTTCAACAACTTTAGAATGAAGAGTATGCATGCCCCTTTGGTATTTTGGATAATCTATCCAACGTCTGTGAAATCTCAAGTTCGGGTGCAAATCTTCCAAGTGCATATCTGAAAATGTCATAACTGGATGAGGTATATCTTGTTTATAATAGCTATCAACATCCTGTTGTTCCGCATTCTCAGGAGGAGCATTGCGAGCTTGGGATGAAGATTCACCCCTTTCAGTCTGCAAAACACATCAAACACAATTTTTGTGCATCCAAATATGCATTAGTGTCAGCAAAATCATCAATCAAAATAATTACAATGACATGTCCAATTTATATCAAACTTATGCTCATTTTCATATTTTTATCAAATCTACACTTTTTCAAATAAGCATATACGAAAATGTTCGCCAAGTTCATAAGTATTCAACTCAAATAACATTTCAAAATAATCATTACTAGCAATTAAACAAGTTTCAAATGGCATTATCTCTCAAAAATCAAATTCATGAATTTTAGACTTGAAAAAGTCCACTTTAATTCTCAAAAATCATGTTTAGGCTCAAAGTTTGGATCATTTAACTACCTAAACATGTTACACTACTTAATTTAGCAATAATTTATGACAAAAATCGGCCATAACCTGTTTATATCAAAAAGCCCCAAATTTGCTCAAGAACACAAACCCTAGATTACTCAAAATTTAAAGTTTAAGGCTTCTAATCATGTCAAATAGCATCAATCTAGGTTATACAAGCATAATACATAAACAATTTAAGCATAATTACACTAAAAAGCATCAAAATCGAATTGGGTATAAAATTGCTCAAGAACACTAATTTTCGGATTAAATGGTGTTTAGGTGTAGAAATTTACCGTTTTTCTTGAGTAATTCCTTGATAGCATCCTTCTCAACATGATTTTAGTTAAAAATGTGATGAAAAACGGTGAAAATTTGTGAATTTCGGAGTGTTTGTGTGTGTATTTTCGAGTGTTTTTTCGCAGTTTTTGTGGTGTGGGGATGGGGACTGATCAGTTCAGCTCGTTATATTTTTTTCTGGATTTTAGTCCCTCCGCGACTTGCGGTGTTTAACGCGAGTCGCGGTGTTTTTTTTTTTTTTTTTTTATATAAGCCTTAACTTATAAAACAAATATAAAAAAATTTAAAATTTTGTTTTCCTTTGTTTTAGGACGAGGTCGTTTCGGATCGATGTCCTAGTCTGTCCCTCGATAAAATTTAAAATTTATCTTTTTGTAGCGATTGTTTTAAAAGCTAAGATTTTTGGGTTTTTTTTTAATATTTTTGGCATACTTTAATTCAATAAGATTAAAAATAATGATAATAAAAGTTCTCGTCCCTCCCTCGGGTAGAGCAATTTCGGTTCAACGACCTAGTCTTCAACTCACGACGAATTTTAAAAATCATATTTTTAACTTAGCGAAATAAAGTAAATTTTTGTTTTTTAAATTCACACCAAACTTAAATTTAAAATGCAAAAAATTAAAAATTCACACCAAACTTAATTAAAAATGCATAATATTAAAAATTCACACCAAACTTATATTATATTTTTGTTTTTATACATACAAACTTATATTAAAAATATTAATTTTTTCAAATATTGACAAACTTAAATATATTGATTTTACAGAGTTCACAATATTAATTTAAGATTTATATATTAATTTTAAAAACATGGTGAAAATAAAATTAAAAATCTTTTTGGCTTTTATCTTACTTTAATCAATCAAATATTATCAAAAATATGCGCCCCTCTTTTCGGTAAAGTAATTTCGGTTCCATGACCTAATTTAACTCATGACGAATTTTTGAAATATTTTGGGTTGATTGATTAAAGATATTTATACCTTAAGAATAAACGTTAAATTTCGCAGTGATGTAATAAATTTTTGAATGATATCAATAATTTCGGTCGCCAAACCTAATTTCATCGAATACCAATTTAATACTTTATAGCGAACAAATTAACGTTTATTATCAAAAGCTTAAAAATAAAAATAAAAATAAAAACTGTACAGACTTACCTGTGAGATAGTATTCTTAGTGATATGATCTATCCCACTCATAAGATAGTCGGTTTAATTGGTTTTCCATGGCTACATAGGCGTAACCTCAAGCATTCAGTGTTTTTTCTTCTAAACATATGAACGGTCCGTCTCTGCATAAAGTAACAAATTCGGTGTTTGAATAGGTTTGATTATTTGAACATTTACCTCCATGTGACCATTTTCCACATTTGTGACATCTTTCTAGGTGTCGTGCTCTTCTTTTCGCTGCGGATTTTGATTTTCCTTTACCAGATTATAACTTATTATCTTCGCATCTGGATTCTTTTCTTACTCCGTCCAATCTTTCTCTGATTATTGATACTATTTCACTTGGAAGTGTGTCATTATTACGTTTAGTGATCAAAGCGTGTAGCATTAGACCATGGTTTAGTTCACAGGAAGTCTTCATTTCCTAAAAAAAAAAAATTCAGAATGGGGGGAGAAGACTAGTTCTTTAGGGTCTGCTAGGGAAAGACCATTCGGGTTCTATTTTCGAGAACTACACGAAAACAGAAAATCTAACTCTAACAGAAATACATAAAATCCTTAAAAGACTTGATTCTCCCCACACTTAGTTAGCTGTGGTATCGAAATTGTGATTAACTTCGTTGTGGACTTCCATCGGACTATCGATGTAATGTTTAACTCTGTAACTATTAACTTTAAATTCAATTCCATTTGAATTTATTAATTCTATCATTCCGTATGGGAAAACTCTTTTGACTATGAATGGTCCAGACCATCTTGATTTCAATTTTCCAGGAAATAGCTTGAATCGTGAATTGAAAAGAAGAACTTTATCTCCTTCTTTAAATTGTTTTGAACTTCTGATTCTTTTATCATGCCATTTCTTCGTTCTTTCTTTATAGATTAATGAATTTTCGTATGCTTCATGTCTTAATTCTTCTAATTCGTTTAGTTGACTTAACCGTAGACGTCCAGCTTCATGTAAATCAAGATTACATGTCTTCAAAGCCCAAATGCTTTGTGTTCAATTTCTACTGGAAGATGACATGCTTTTCCATAAACGAGTCTAAAAGGTGTGGTTCCAATTGGAGTTTTGTAGGCTGTTCTAAAAGCCCAGAGTGCATCCTCCAACTTATTGGACCATTCCTTCGGATTTGATCCTACGGTTTTTTCTAGAATACGTTTTAAAGCTCGGTTGGTATTTTTAACTTGTCCACTTGTTTGTGGATGATATGCGGTGGAGATTTTATAAGTTACTCCATATCTTTTAAGAACTTTCTCAAGTTGATTATTACATAAATTAGTTCCCCGATCACTTATTAAAGCTTTCGGTGTTCCAAACCTTGCAAAAAGACGTTTTAAAAAGTTGACTACAACTCGTGCATCGTTAGTTAGGAGAGCTTGTGCTTCCGCCCATTTAGATACATAATCAATGGCTACGAGAATATAGAGATTATTATGAGATTTTGGAAATGGACCCATAAAGTCAATACCCCAAATGTCAAATACTTCACATACTTGAATGACATTTTGTGGCATTTCATCACGTTGACTTATTTTTCCGGCCCTTTGACAAGCATCACAGGATTTGCAAAGAAGGTGTGCATCTTTGTAAATTGTAGGCCAATAGAATCCAGCATCATAAACTTTTCTTTCTGTTAGTTGAGGCCCATAATGCCCTCCTGTTGGTCCTGTGTGACAATGGTTTAAAATTTTACTAGCTTCATCTCCGAATACACATCGGCGTATTATTCCATTTGGACAACTTTTAAACAGATGTGGATCATCCTAGAAATAGTGTTTTATATCACTAAAGAATTTCTTTCATTTTTGGTACGATAATCCTTTTTCAAGGAATCCACATACTAAGTAGTTTGCATAGTCTGCAAACCATGGTATTTCATTATAATCTATCTTCAATAGATATTCATCAGGAAAGTTGTCTTGTATGGCCGATTCATTTAGAACTTCTAATTCGGGATTTTCAAGATGAGAAAGATGATCAGCGGCGAGATTTTCTGCTCCTCTTTTATCTCGGATTTCAATATCGAACTCTTGTAAGAGTAAGATCCAACGGATTAATCTTGGTTTGGCATCTTGTTTCGAAAATAGGTATCTAAGAGCAGAATGGTCGGTATAGACCACCGTTTTTGCTAGAACGAGATATGAATGAAATTTTTCAAAAGCAAAGACAATAGCAAGGAGTTCTTTTTCAGTAGTTGTGTAATTCGTTTGTGCTCCTTGTAATGTCTTACTAGCATAAGATATAGGTTGAAATCGTTTTTCAATCATTTGTCCTAAAACGGCTCCCATTGCAAAATCACTTGCATCGTACATAAGTTCAAACGGTAGATTCCAATTTGGTGTTATCATGATCGGTGCATTAGTGAGTTTCTCTTTAAGAATATTAAAAGATTTGATGCATTCATCTGAAAAGATGAATGGAGCATCTTTTTCTAGGAGTTTATTCATAGGAGTGGCAATTTTAGAAAAATCTTTTATGAAACGTCGGTAAAAACCGGCATGCCCTAGAAAACTCCTAACTCCTCTAACATTGGTGGGATGTGGAAGTTTAGCAATTAAATCTACTTTAGCTCTATCCACTTCAATTCCTTCCTTTGAAATTTTATGACCAAGAACGATGCCTTCTTTAACCATGAAATGGCATTTCTCCCAATTAAGTACTAGATTTGATTGTTCGCATCTAATAAGCATTCGTTCCAGATTAACTAGACATGATTCAAAAGTATCACCGAAGACTGAAAAGTCATCCATGAAAACTTCCATGCATTCTTCTATCATGTCGTGAAAAATCGCCATCATGCACCTTTGAAAGGTTGCAGGGGCGTTGCAAAGTCCAAATGGCATGCGTTTGTAAGCAAAAGTACCATAAGGGCACATGAATGTGGTTTTCTCTTGATCTTCGGGTGCTATTGGAATTTGAAAATATCCGGAAAAACCAACAAGAAAACAATAGTAACTATTTCTGGCTAATCTTTCCAACATTTGATCAATGAAAGGTAAGGGAAAGTGATCTTTTCTGGTGGCGTCATTTAATATTCTATAATCAATACATACACGCCATCCTGTTACAGTCCTAGTAGGAATAAGCTCATTTTTTCATTTGTGATGACAGTCATGCCACCCTTCTTAGGCATGCATTGAACTGGGCTTACCCATGGACTATCAAAAATTGGATAAATTAAACCTGCATCTAGCAGTTTAATTATTTCTTTTTTAACAACATCTTGCATATTAGGATTTAGTCTTCGTTGGCGTTGCACATAGGTGTTATGACCTTCTTCCATAATGATTTTATGTGTGCAATACGAAGGACTTATTCCTTTAATATCATGAATCTTCCATGCAATGGCTGGTTTATGAGCTTTCAACACAGAAATGAGTTGTGATTTCTCATTTTCAGTAAGAGAAGACGATATTATTACAGGTAATTCAGATTCACCATGTAAATAAGCGTATTCCAAATGGTTTGGAAGTGGCTTTAACTCTAATGTCGGTGGTTCTTCTATCGATGATTTATATCGATATCTGTTTTCTTCTTTTAGCACTTAAATTTCTTCTGTTGTTGGTTCATATCCATTAGCTATTAGTGTAGCTAACACTTCAGCTTCATCAATTGGTTCAGTTCCTTCTCCTAAAGAACATTCTCCTGTTCCTTGTAATTCTGGAAATTCTTCTAACAATTCTGCATGTGAATCTATAGTTTGAATATAATAACATGTATCATCTGCAGATTGCGGTTGTTGCATTGCTCTATCAACTGAAAAGGTAACACTCTCATCCTCTATACTTAGGGTCAATTTTTTACCAAATACGTCTATCATTGCTTTAGCCGTGTTTAAGAATGGTCTTCCTAATATGAGAGGAACTTGAGAATCTTCTTCCATGTCCAGAACAACAAAATCTACTGGAAATACTAAAGTACCAACTTTAACTAGCAAGTTTTCCATTATCCCTCTAGGATATTTTATTGATCGATCGGCTAGTTGTATACTTATTCTGGTTGGTTTCAATTCTCCAAGGTCTAGTTTAGTGTATAGTGAATACGGCATTAAATTTATACTAGCACCTAAGTCTACTAATGCTTCTATTGAACTAAGACTACCCAGAAAACATGGAATTGTAAAACTTCCTAGATCAGATAGTTTTTCTGGTATCTTATTCAACAGCACTGCTGAACAATTAGCATTCATAGTAACAGCCGAGAGTTCTTCCATTTTCTTTCTATTTGTGATTAGATCTTTCAGAAATTTAGCATATCTAGGCATTCCTGAAATTACATCAATGAAAGGAGGATTTACATTTATTTGTTTAAACATATCCAAGAATTTGGATTGCTCGGCTTCAAGTTTCTCTTTTTTCATTTTACTCGGGTAAGGAAGTGGTGGTTGGTATGGTTTAACATAAGGTTTAGCCTTAACTGTGTTATCTTGTTCAGGTTGTGGTTCTTGTGGAGTAGGAATAGCGTTATCAGAAGTTACAGGTATTTCAGGTGGTTTAAGTGTTGTACCACTTCTTGTGGTAATGGCTTTAGCTGTTTCATTCCGGGGGCTTGCATTTGTATCACTAGGTAGACTTCCCGGTTTTCTTTCACCTATTAGCCTTGCTAGTTTACTTACTTCTTGTTCCAAATTTTGAATAGAAGCTTGTTGATTTCTAAATGCTTGAGCATTTTGTTCATTAGTTTGTTTTTGAGATGTGAAAAACTGCGTTTGAGTTTCAACTAGCTTCGTCATCATATCTTCTAAATTCGGCTTTTTATCATCGGTTTGTGGTGGTTTGTTTTGAAAATTAGGTCTTTGTTGATTGAAAGTATTATTGGATACTTGTTGATTGCTAGGACCTTGTTGGTTGTTGTATGGAATATTTCGATTATAATTCTGGTTTTGATTGTAAATCGGTCTTGGCGGTTGATAATTATTCTGATAATTATTTCCAGGCCTTTGGTTTATGTATGAAATATTCTCTCTTTGTTCCATTGTTAATTCAATACTGAGACAATCTTTTGTCAAATGTGGTCCTCCACACTGCTCACAACTAATTCGTATTGAGTGGATATCTTTAGTCATCTTTTCCATTCGTCTCTCGACAGCATCTATCTTTGCGAAAATGGAATCTACGTCATGGCTAGAATCGGCTCTAGCTGCTTTAGATAATCTAACGATATCTTTTTCTTGGTGCCACTCATGTGAGTGGGAAGCAGTGTTATCAATAATTTTATAAGCATCAGTTTCGGTTTTCTTCATAATAGAACCACCAGCTGCTATATCGATGTCTTTTCTTGTAGTGATGTCGCATCCTTGGTAGAATATTTGTACTATTTGACAGGTGTCTAAACCATGTTGCGGACATCCTCTTAATAACTTTCCAAATCTAGTCCACACCTCATACAGAGTTTCATTTGGTTTCTGTGTGAACGTAACAATTTCTCCTTGAAGTCTTACGGCTTTAGATGCCGGAAAGAATTGTTTAAGAAATTTTTCAACTAAAACGTCCCATGTATCAATCGCCCCTTCAGGTAACGATTCCAACCAATCTTTGGCTTCTCCCTTTAAAGTCCAGGAAAATAACATGAGATATATCTGTTCATCCTCTACTTCTCTTATTTTAAATAGTGTTTAGATCCTATTAAAGGTACGAAGATGTTCGTTTGGATCTTCCTTCGGCGTATCACTAAATTGGCATTGATTAGTCACCATATGTAGAATTTGTCCTTTGATTTCATAATCTGGCGCATTAATGTCTGGATGAGTAATTGCGTGACCTTGGCCAGTGCGTTTAGCTCTCATTCGGTCTTCCATACTTAAAGGTTCCAGATTCTCCATAATTAAATTTGTTGAATCGGAATCACTAGAGGATTCTGATTTAATGGTTCGTTCCTCAACAATCTCTGTTTGAATGATTGGTGGTTCCGGAGGAAAAATTAATGGTTCAGGATCTATGAATTGTCCCTGAATATTCTCCGGATTCTCAATTGTGAGGTCGGGTTCAAAAAATGGATTATCGCAAATTTGAACTGGAGTACTTGGTCGACTGGATGACGATTCTAAAGAAAAATCAATGGCGGTAATATTTGCTAGGTGTCTTGATCTAGTTACAGGTGGTGAACGTACAAAAGGTGGTGAACGTCTTGCTCGGTGCATTCACTGAATATCCTATTAGTTTTTAAAAGGAAAGAAAAATTATATAAGTTATCCAATTAATAGACTTTTCTGATTTTGCCCACGTTTTGAATAGCCAAAAGATGCAGCAGAGGGGCAGGATTCGTTTGGTCTCAATATAATTGAGGACTGTTTGGCTCCAATAACCCGGTCCACGTACAAATTCAACTATTACTACGAACCAGAAAATTTTGATGTCTATCAATTTAACCACTTAAAATAACTTTTCGTAATTTTAAGAAATTTAGATAAGAAGTAGAATAAAAATCTATGTCCTAAAACTAGAATTGCGAGAAATAAGAAAGAAAAAGAGCGCGTCGAAAAAGAAAAGGGTTGAAACATAAAAGGCGTCGAAAAATAAGAAATAATAAAAAAAATGACTTATAGAACTTAAAAACACTCGACTAACCCAACCTTATTACTATCACTAACTTAAAATTATAATCGCAAATTGAGATTACTAATTGGAGTGATAATTGATACATAGGTAAAAGGCGTCGAAAAATAAAAATAAGAAAGTAGTGTGTTGAAACTTAAAAAGGCACTAAAAACTAAAAATTAAAAGTTGCTTATAAAAATATTAAAGCTTACAAGTAAAACTATATCCCAAATGGCAATAACTTAAAAAGAAAATAAAACTTAAAAAGGCGTCGCAAAATTCTAAAGCACCTAAATCTTAGTCTAAAGAAAAAGCACTTAAGGGATTTTACGGCAAAGCCTAAAAATCTAGAAATAAAAATAACTATGGCAAAAACTATGAATTAAAACTAAATACGAGCGAAAAATACAAATATTACGCTAAAATAATTAAAAAGGGACAAAATATAAAAATATACTAAAAGTTGTAAAAAGTACAATTTTTATAAAAATATTATTTTTATGTTATTTATTTATTAAAACTATTAATTTTACAATTTAATTAAACTAAATTAAATTAAATAAAACAAAATAAACTAATTAAAACTAAATGTTATAATAAAAATACCCTAATTAGGGTTTAGAATTAATAATAATAATAATTATCTCGTAATTAATGTTGTTAGGGTTCCTGTGTACCCGTGTCAGGCTGCTCCGCGACTTGCGGTATTCCTGGCTCCAAACTCCGCGAGTCGCGGGGTTTCAAATTTCAGATTAGGTGAACTCGTTTGACAGGTTTCGACGTAATTATTTTTTTATTTATTTTTCTGTTTTTAATTTAATTAATATATTTATATAATTTAAATAAAACTTATCTTTAAAAACTAAAATAGAAATAAAATACTTTATAATTTTATAAAATCTTAAAAAAATAGATTTATATATATATATATATATATATATATATATATATATATATATATATATATATATATATATATATATATATATATATATATATATATATTTTTTTTTTTTTTGGTTTTTGATTTTATGTTTTAATAAAAACAAAATATTTAAATAAAACTTATATTTTTTTTAAAAAAAATAAAGAAACTTTATAAAACTTAAATATTTAACAAACTCTTAAAAATATTTATATTTTTATTTTTCTTTTTATATTTTCGAATATGTTAAAACGTATTTTTACAAAAGCATATTTTAATAAAAGTAAACTAAAAATAAAAATCTTTTTGTTTTTTATATATATTAGCGTTGCGCTTCCGGCTTTTAAGCTAGATGTTCCCCGGCAGTGGCGCCAAAAATTACTTGATGTTCTGCGAGGTGTATATAAAATAGCTTATATTTTTACAGGAAAAACTTATTAAATACGATACAATTTTACACAAGATATTTATTTATTTAGAGAATGGATATACTTAAACCTTGCTACAACACTTATAGGCAGTGTACCTAATCGTACAGTAGTGTAGTTTTTAGTAAGTCCGGTTCGTTCCACAGGGAAAAAAAATCTTTAAACAAAGCTTAACGCTATATTAGTTTTATTTCATAAAAATACAAATATATATATAAGTAATATTATTATTATAAAGGGGGGTTTTTACCGTTTAATGACCGGTTTGTCGATTTTAAAAACTTTAGTCGCAGTTAAAATAAAATGTAAAATATTAAATAAATAAAAGACTTAATTTAAAGCGTAAAGTAAATAACGATAATGAAATTGCGATAAATAAAAGTGCGATAAAATAAACTTGCGATAATTAAAAAGTACGATAATTAAAAGTGCAATTAAATACAATAACAATAAAAGTGCGATAATTAGAAGTGCAATTAAATATAAAATAAAGGAAATTAAATATGTAATAAAAGAATTATGCTTATTTAAACTTCCGTAATCATGATGTTTGACGTGTTGATTTTAGTTTTATGCCCATGGGTTTATTGTCCTTTGTCCTGGATTATTTAATATGTTCGTCTGGTTTTTGTTCATAACAGTCCATCAGTCATAAATATAAAGTGCGAGTGTCCTCGTCAAATTATCCTTATACCCGAAGTTAAATATTCCAACTAATTGGGGACTTAAACTGTAACAAGATTTTAATACTTTGTTTAATAATTACACCAGATTATCGACTGCGTGTAACCCAAGGTTTTAATACTTTGTTAACAATTATGCCAAGTGTCCCTATACATAATTTCACCCCTGTTTTAATAATTCTAGTGACTATTAATCCATTCCCGTGTCCGGTTAAATGAACGATTATTCGTACATATAAATACCCCGCCCATCGTATCTGATCGAGTGTATATGGTTATTTATAGGGACGTCCAATTATAAATCTTTATATTAAAATTAACAAACTATCATTTAGTTAAACAAATATAAAGCCCATTAATAGCCCATAGTCTAATTTCCACAAGTGTCGTTCTTTTGTCCAAACCCCAATTATGGTACAAAGCCCAATTACCCAATTTTAATAATTAGCCCAACATCATGATTACTTCGGATTAAATAAGCATAATAATAACTTAGCTACGAGACATTAAATTAAAAAGGTTGAACATAACTTACAATGATTAAAAATAGCGTAGCGTTACACGGACAGAATTTCGACTTACACCCTTACAACATTCGCTAACATACCCTTATTATTAGGATTTAAAATTAAAATTAAAATTAAAATATAAATATATATATATATATTACGTATATATTGAGAGAGAGATAGATTTATGATATTTTTACGATCAAACTGCGTATGCTTTTATAGGGATTTGAGTCCATGGAAGCTCCGCGACTCGCGGCATTTTTTGCCTTCAAACTCCACGAGTCGCGGAGTTTGTTTTTACAGCTCACCCAGCTTTGGCTCTTTGTTTGCCGACGATTTTTAAATATATTATAATATATATATCAATTTTAAGAATTAATTATATATTATATTATATTCATGTGCATAGTTGACTTGTAATTTTTAGTCCGTTGCGTCGAGCGTTGAGAGTTGACTCTGGTCCCGGTTCCGGATTTTCGAACGTCCTTGCGTACAATTTAATATCTTGTACTTTGCGTTTTGAATCTTGTACTCTTGTAATTTCGAGACGTTTCTTATCAATAATTGGAACCTCTTTGATTGTATTTTGTTCTTTTGAGCTTTTTGGTCGTTTGCGTCTTTAATTCGTCGAATCTGTCTTTTGTCTTCACCTTTTATTATTTAAACGAATATCACTTGTAAATAGAACAATTGCAACTAAAAGCTTGTCTTTCTTGAGGGATAATGCTATGAAATATATGTTCGTTTTTAGCATTATCAGTGGCCTAATATGAAAGCTGACGTTGCCACTTATGTGAGCCAATGTCTGACTTGTGCGAAAGTCAAAGTGGAGAATCAAAAACCGTCAGGGTTGTTACAACAACCAGAAATCCCACAGTGGAAATGGGAAAGAATAACCATGGACTTTATAACGAAGCTACCGAGAACCGTGAGTGGTTACGACACTATTTGGGTGATTGTCGATCGTCTCACTAAGTCTGCTCATTTCCTACCTATGAAAGAGACGGATAGGATGGAGAAATTGGCACAATTATATTTGAAAGAAGTTATTTCAAGACACGGAGTGCCTGTCTCTATTATATCTGACCGTGACAGTCGATTCACGTCAAGATTTTGGCAATCTTTACAAGAAGCTCTAGGAACTCGTGTGTACATGAGTACCGCCTACCATTCGCAAACTGACGGACAAAGTGAAAGGACCATCCAAACCCTAGAAGATATGTTACGGGCATGTGTTATTGATTTTGGTAATGGATGGGATAAACATCTACCATTAGCAGAATTTTCATATAACAACAGTTATCACGCGAGTATTAAAGCCGCACCATTTGAAGCTCTCTATGGTAGAAAATGTAGATCACCTCTATGTTAGAGTCAAGTGGGTGATAGACAACTCACTGGTCCAGAGATCATACATGAGACTACCGAGAAAATCTTTCAGATTCAAGAGAGATTGAAGACTGCCATGAGCCGACAAAAGAGCTATGCTGATGTTCGAAGAAAATCCTTAGAATTTCAGGTAGGAGATAAAGTCATGCTTAAAGTGTCTCCCTGGAAGGGTGTGATTCGATTTGGGAAACGAGGAAAACTAAGCCCGAGATATGTTGGACCTTTCGAGATAATTGAAAGGATTGGTCCTGTGGCGTATCGTTTGAAACTACCGCAAGAATTGAGTGGTATCCATGATGCATTTCATGTCTCAAACTTAAAGAAGTGTTTGTCCGATGACAGTCTCGTTATTCCATTGGAAGAGATTCGTATAGACAATAAACTTCATTTAATAGAGGAACCAGCTGAGATCATGGATCGCGAAGTTAAGCGCTTAAAGCATAGTAGTATTCCGATTGTCAAAGTTCGTTGGAATGCTCGTAGAGGACCGGAGTTTACTTGGGAACGGGAGGACCATATGCGGCGGAAGTATCCACATCTTTTCACTGATATCACACAAACGTCAGGTACCACCTAAATTTCGAGGACGAAATTTTTCTTAATGGGTAGGTAATGTCATAACCCTAGCTTTTCGAATTAAGTTGTCTAGTTTGACTTCTTAAAATTTCAATTTCTGACTTGACGAGTAAAACTGATGATCTATGTCTTGGTTTATTTTACGGTTTGTATAACTCTAAGGATACATTTTAGGATTTACTTGATTAAGTGTTACTTCACACATTTTGCACAATGTCCTGAAACCTTAGCTCATTACCATAAACCCTAGACTTATAATTTATATCTTTGTATATAATAACTTAATAAATAAACTTATTAACCAAGTATTTAGATTAAAAACTTGTAACCAATTCACTTTAATATTAAACCTTAGGTTAAGACATTTGTACACTTAAAAATTTATTCACCTTCACACTTAATTTTGATTAACTTATACTTGTCATTGTTTCAATTTAATCAACCTTAACTTACTTTGATTTAAACCTAGCATAAGTTTACTTTCTAAACTTTAAAATTATAAATTAAAACCTAAGCTTATACATTTATGAACTATACAAGTATATGTACATTTAATTGGAAAAATTTAACAAAAATATCAACCTTGATCATAACCAAAACCGTCCACCATATTCATCATGCATATAATCACCATCATCCTTATATATATTCATCATGGTCATGCAAGATTACCAACCAAGAAACATAACTTTGCAAGCATGATATTAAACAACTATACAATGCAAGCATGCTATTAGTTTAATCTTCCATGCTAGCATGTTTGCATGAACTTTAATGGACACTTGTTTACACCTTACTTAACATTAAGCTTACTAATCACATCCTTTTTCCTCTAAACCACACGTCATCGTCATCATCATATTTACAAGTATCCTACATGTCTTAAACACTTGCAATTTACTTAACCTTTATGTATTAAAGATACTAAGCACATTTGCATGTACTTGCATGGCATTAGACTTGTCATACTCTTCTTTTGCTCTCCTTGTGCCACGCCTACAATACCCTCACCATAAAACCACTTTTTGCTTCTTAAAACTCTCATAACACATTCAATTATCACACTAAATCCTCTTAAGTTACAGCCATTTCTTTCTTCTTTGTTCATCTTCATCAACTCATACATCATCATTACTCAAGGTATAATTACCAAGAACACTTCTTTTATTTCTTACCAAGTTACTTTCAAGAGAAATGGGTGTAAAAGCTCAATCTAAAGTGTTAAAAACACTCAATGATGATTACATGGCTAACTCTAATCTTGATCATAAGTAACTAAAAATATGTTTTACATATGTTTAATAACCTAAAATAAACTTAAAATGGAAAGGGATATGGCTAAAATGTATTGAGTTTACTAGTTAGTCCTTAACCTTCATAAGAACCAAGTCAGTCTTCATTTGGTGGAATTTTTAGAGAATACTTACACTCACTTTTGCTACTTTAATTTTTGAGATTCTTAAACTTTTATGAGTCCTAGACTTTCTATAAAAATCCCATGATTTATAAAGTAGCCTAAGTATTTATTTTGTATTATTACTTTTAAAAAGGTCCTGATTTGGACAGAATTCGTCCAACTCACATGTTTCACCAAAAATGAGGTACCAACGTCTAGATATGAAAACTTAGGAGATTTTCATTATAAAGTGGACTAAAAATAGAACATGTTAGGCTTTCGAATCATATAAAAAGCTTAAGAAATGATTAAGATATGGCCTTGTACATTTAAACAATGGGATTTAGACTTGCTGAAACTGTCACCACTTAGAATATAAATAAAACGTATTCAACTGATGTTTTCTGAGCAAAACGAATTTTTGAACTAAAATATAACTAGATTGGAGTAATACTTCAAAAGGATAAGTCTAAATAAGTTAATTTACTATTTTTAGTGATATTAAACTTTAAACTAGTCAAAACAGTCCACTTGTAGTAAAATAATTCTATAAAATTCATTTTTATGATATAAATTACAAATCTTATATTTTTAGACCTCCAACACATATACCTTCATATATAAAATAAGAATTACCTTATATCACTATATTTTAAATAAGAAAATTAACTTCTAACACTACTTGTAAAATCAGTCCACATAGAAACCTTAACTTGTAAACCGAGAAATCATCTTTTAAAAAGCCGAGAACACTATGTTACATTTGAACATAAATAAAATCATTATTATTACTAATATTAGTAATAACACACCTCTGACCTTAACCTATGTATTTAGGTCCCGAGCTCGAAGTACATCAAAGTACTTAAACCACAAATCCAAGCTTTATACCGCATAACATCACCTATGAGTATCATAGTCCCATTTTACTTGCTTTTAGCAAACTTACTATTTTGGAATGAGAAACATGCTTCTTTTATGTTTTACATTATAGACATAAGTGCTTAAAACTATATTCTATTGTGTTGAGTTTGTGACTTAGCTTAAACCCCGATTCTTATATCGTTAATTACTTGTTTATGGTAAACGCGAATAATGTGGATAGATCTATTTGAGGGTGACTCCTCACATCCGGCATAGTCTTCAGGCTAGCGAATGCATAACCTTCGACTTTGTAGCTCTAGCTAAGTGAGACTACATGATTTCGGGTTCTTGATTGTTAAGTTCGATATCGGGAGCTCATGTTTATTTAGAATATATTTACAACTGTTTATACTTGAAAATCTTATGGTCCATACATTTATATACATTAAACCTATGATATCACCAACATTATTGTTGACATTTTTAAGCATGTGTTTTCTCAGGTCCTTAAGCAGGAGTCCGCATACATTCAGGTTGGCTTTTGGGATGTCGTCAGGATGTCGGGACGTCGTTTTAAAAATAAATCATCATGCACTATGTTTAAGTGTTGTACTTTGTTATGTTATGGTTGTAATTGTTGTACTTTACTTTTAAGTCCCGACATGTAACTCAAAACTTGTACTTGTGTGTTGAAATAAAAACGTTTCCGTTGTCGTCTTTAGAAATCGTTAACTATAACTGGGACACCTATCACGTCACATTTCGGGATCGAAATGGGGTCGTGACAAGTAGTAAGTCGGTCCGAAAGGTCGTCAACATAAATCAAGGTTACTAGGTCAGTAGGTGGTCTTTATAAATTCTAATAGTGCATAAAATAAGTTTAAGTGTCATCATCATCATCGTTCATCATCAAAAAGCTAAGTAAGTTCGACAAGAATAGAGATCGAAACAATAGGCTGACTTCGGTCAGCTGCTACGACCTCTATGTAAATCGAAAAGATGCATAGTCAGTGGCTATGGCTCCGTATATGAGTCCCCTAACGTCTGACCAATTTTCAGAACCTAACTCGTCTTCGTTTGACCGTGGCGATGGTTTAAGTGCGAGTAGGTCATAAATTTCAGCACAACGTTAATAGGGTGTAGTGACTCTCAGAGGACCATAAATCCTAAACCGTAACTCGGATTAAGACGAGGCCTTAACGGAAAATCATCTACTCGAACCAAAATAAATGAAAATAAACTTTCCAGTAGCCTAGGTGGCCTTATCAGATACGAAAATTAGTGGACAAGTGCTCCGGTGGGGTTCTTGGTGCTTGATGCTCATCACGGTTCTCATCCTTGATGCTTGTAGCTTCAAGTGTACAACTCGTTGATGGTTTAGCATCACTTTTGACCAAGATTCTACCATCAATACACAATATGTTAAGACCAAGTGGTAACACGACTCATTTAAGAGTCTTAGATGGATGATGAACCAAGGTTACATCATATCCTTAGTCTTAACACAAATACAAGTCCTATTTACAAACAAAGTTACAAACTTTACATCAATCAAACAAGTATGAACATGATCTAAGTCAAATGAAGTGATGGAACCCTAAGCTAGAGAGCTTGGATCCCTTTCACACAATTTATAAGGTCACAAAGCTAGCAAGCTTGAACCTTTAGTGTTCTTGAAGATCTTGAAGCATAAAGCTTGGATCTTTAAGTTACATGAAGACCATAAACACAAGTTTTGATCTTTATAATAAAATAACAAGATCATAAGCTAGAAAACTTAAATCCAACAATAAGATATGAAGATTCAAGCTAGAAAGCTTGCATCTTGGTTGTTCTTGAAGATCTTGAAGCATAAAGCTTGGATCTTTAAGTTACATGAAAATTACATACACAAGTTTAAATCTTTTTAACAAAATAACATGATTAAAGCTAAAATAATCTAGATCTACAAAGTTGGTGAAGATTCAAAGCTAGAAAGCTTGAATCTTCCATGTTCTTGAAGGATTCATGCTTAAATCTACAAGATCTAATCAAGATCAAAGTTAAAGAACTTGATCTCCATGAATGATGATGAACACGAAATAGAAAAGAGGAGAAGAAGAAGAATTTTAATACTTACAAGTTTCTAGAATGAGAAAGGCTAGAAAGGAAATAAGAGAGCAAGTGTGTGTGAAATTCAAATGAGAGCAAGTGTTAAATGGATGAAATGAAGCTAGTATTTATAGTGAAATGAGGGTGAGGGTGGTGGTGGTAGCCGTGATTTTGAGGGGGGAACAAGGGGGACAAAAAGTTACTTTTTGGTTAATGTTTGTCTAAAGTAGGTACTTATGCTAGGATGCCATGTAACATTATGGATAATACTTGACATTTTTGCTAGTATGTTCCCTCTAATTAAATGGGTAATTATCTTATATATTAATGGGTCACTAGTAATTAATAAGTGGGCTAATTAATTGGGCCACTAGCTAGAGTAGGGTGGGCTTAAGTCCAACAAGGTAGAAAGTCCAACAAGACTAACTAGTAAGCATAATTAAATTCTACGCGTAATTAAGCATCCAAAAACCCAGGTAATTATTATTATAAAATAATAATTAATATTTCGCAGTCATAATATTCCGGTTACGAAAAAAGTCAAACGTGTACGCAGTCCGCGGTTTATTCGAAACGTCAAGTAACACTAACGGTTAAAAAGCATCCGGTGAACAAGTTAAGTATCCTACGTACTCTAAGGCACGTTTTAACATATAATTGGAAGTAAACCACGTATATCAAGTTTCCAGAGTATAAAGTAGCATAGTACGCACAAAATAGCAGTTTCGCAAAAATACAAGGCACGAAAGCACGAAAGCAGGTCGAAAAAGTCGGGTCGTTACACAGCCAATCCTAAAAATTGGCGTATATGTTTCGGAGTTTTCGAGATTTCCCATTTTTCAACAGTTTCAATCTTCGTCGGATCCACCTGAATACCTTCTTTGTTCACTATGTGACCGAGGAATTGAACTTCTTCCAACCAAAATGCACACTTTGAAAATTTAGCGTACAGTTTTTCTTTCCTCAACAACTCTAGCACTTTTCTCAAATGTTCTTCATGCTCTTGATCATTCTTTGAGTAAATAAGTATGTCATCGATGAAAACAATGACAAACTTGTCAAGGTATAGTCCACACACTCGGTTCATGAGGTCCATGAACACAGCTGGTGCGTTAGTCAACCCAAACGGCATAACCATAAACTTGTAATGACTGTAACGCGTTCTGAAAGCAGTCTTCGGAATATCATCCTCCTTCACCCGCATTTGATGATATCCGAAACGTAAATCAATCTTCGAATAAACTGACGAACCTTGTAATTGATCAAATAAGTCGTCGATTCTCGGTAGTGGGTAACGGTTCTTAATGGTAAGTTTTTTCAACTCTCGGTAGTCGATACACAACCTGAATGTACTATTTTTCTTCTTGACAAACAAAACAGGAGCTCCCCATGGTGATGTACTTGGTCGTATGAAACCACGTTCTAAAAGTTCTTGTAGTTGGCTTTGGAGTTCCTTTATTTCGCTGGGTGTGAGTCTGTATGGAGCACGAGCTATTAGTGCAGCTCCTGGTACAAGATCTATTTGAAATTCAACAGATCGGTGGGGAGATAGTCCCGGTAATTCTTTCAGAAATACATCGGGAAATTCTTTTGCAACGGGAACATCATTGATGTTCTTTTCTTCGGTTTGTACTTTCTCGACATGTGCTAGCACAACATAGCAACCTTTTCTTATTAGCTTTTGTGCCTTCAAGTTACTAATAAGGTTTAGCTTCGCGTTGCTCTTTTCTCCATACACCATTAAGGTTTTTCCTTCTTCTCGTACAATGCGAATTGCATTTTTGTAACATACGATCTCTGCTCTCTCCTTTTTCAACCAATCCATGCCAATTATCACATCAAAACTCCCTAACTCTACTGGTGTCAAATCAATCTTAAACGTTTCACTAACCAGTTTAATTTCTCGATTTCGACATATTTTATCTGCCAAAATTAATTTACCGTTTGCTAATTCGAGTAAAAATTTATTATTCATAGACGTCAATGGACCACTTAATTTAGCACAAAAATCTCTACTCATATAGCTTCTATCCGCACCCGAATCAAATAAAACATAAGCAGGTTTTTCATCGATAAGAAACGTACCCGTAACAAGCTCCGGGTCTTCTTGCGCTTCTTTCGCATTAATGTTAAAAACTCTCCTACGGCTTTGTCCATTATTATTTCCCTGGTTTGGGCACGTAGTTTTGTAGTGGCCCTTCTTTCCGCATCCGAAACAAATAATGTGGGCAGTATTTGTTCTTTTAGTCGCTGGTTCGAATGCTTCACACTTCACTGCAGCATGACCCTTCCTATTACATTTGGTACATAGTACTTCACAAAATTTACCCGGATGATATCCTTCACACCTATAGCATGGAATTTTCTGATTGTTGTCGTCATTGTTGTTATTGAGATCGCTATTGGGATTGATGTGGTTGTTATTGTTGTTGGGACGTTTGGTGAAATTATTGTTGTTAGGACGCTTGTTGTAGTTGTGATTGGGATTGCGATTGTTGTTGTTGCGATTGATGTTGCAGTTGTTAGGATAGTTGTTGCGATTGTGGTTGTGATTGTTGTTGTTGTTGTTGTTGCATTGGTAACTCTTGTCACTGTTTTTCTCCCACTTTCTCTTGACTTGTTTCGTGTTGGCCTCTTCGGCCACCTGTTCTTTAATCCTTCCCTCAATCTGATTTATGAGTTTGTGAGCCATTTGACTTGCCTTTTGTATGGAGGCGGGCTCGTGTGAACTCACATCTTCTTGAATCCTTTCTGGTAACCCTTTTACAAATGCGTCAATCTTCTCCTCTTCATCTTCGAACGCTCTTGGACACAATAGACTCAACTCTGTGAATCGTCGTTCGTACGTGGTGATGTCAAAACCTTGCGTTCGTAATCCTCTAAGCTCTACCTTAAGGTTATTGACCTCGTTTCTGGGATGATACTGCTCGTTCATCAAGTGCTTGAATGCTGACCACGTTAGTGCGTAAGCAGCATCTTGTCCCACCTGCTCTAGATAGGTGTTCCACCATGTTAATGCAGTACCTGTGAAGGTATGCGTAGCGTACTTTACTTTGTATTCTTCAGTACATTTACTTATGGCAAACACCGATTCAACCTTTTCGGTCCACCGTTTCAATCCGATTGGACCCTCGGTTCCATCGAATTCCAAAGGTTTGCAGGCAGTGAATTCTTTGTAGGAGCATCCTACATGAGTTCTTGTGGAATTTGTTCCACTGCTAGAACCAGAGTTATTATTGTTATTTTGCATTGCGGCTTGCACCGCAGCTATGTTCGCAGCAAGGAAAACATGGAAGTCTTCCTCGCTCATGTTCAAGTTCTGACGAGTAGTCGGTGTCATTTCCTTCAAAAATAGCCAAAAGAATTAAGTTAATCATATAGAATATTAAGAGTAGTCAATAGTATTTCATAGCATAATATGAACTTATTTATAAAAGCTTTTTCTTCATATTAGCATTTTATAATTTTAATTCGGGTAGTACCTAGCCGTTAAGTTCATACTTAGTAGCTAATATACAATTCAACTACTACAATTCTATATGAAAAGCTGATTACAATAATATTTCATATTCAAACTTATATACAATATTTTGCAAACTTACAATACCGCTATTTTACATATAGCATGAAATATAGCACATAAAAACTTTGATACAAAGAAGTTGTGACAACAATCCTAGTTAATACGCAAGTCGTTCAGCAAAGGCAATAAAAACACGTAATTCATACATCCAAAAACAAGTCATGCATTCTGGTTTTACTAAGACTACTTCCCATCGTTGGTCTTGTGGAACATAACCGTTGTGGCCGTTGACAAGACAGCATGTTGTAACATCGTCGAAGGGACGAGGGTTTCATAATGTCCAACAACCCCGTAATAATCTAAAAACCTTGTTTCTCACCCCAACTACTGAATCCGTCACTTGTGGGAAGGTTTTATTTAAAAGTTGAAATCCGATGTTATTTTTCTCACTTTGGTGAGAAGCGAACATCACTAACCTGTAAGCACAACATGCTTCTTTATGTTGCATGTTAAAAGCTCTTTCTAACTCACGAAACCCTATGTTGTTATATGTTGAGTCAAAATAGGTTCTTAACCCATAGCGTAAAATTGCATTTGGGTTCCCCACATTTAATGCTTTAAAGAAAACACGTCGTAACTTACGGTCTCCCCAATGTGATATACCCCACCTATCAAAGGAAAGCCTTTTATAAACTAAGGCATTTCTGGAAAGTTTTTCAAATGTTTGACAAGTTAATTTCGCCATAACTAAATGTGTTGGTGAATTGAGACCGACTCTAGACAAGATTTCCTCAATCATATCCTCTGGTAGGTCTTCTAAAATATTCGGTTGTCTATCCTTAACGTCAATTTTGTTTTTATACTGTAAAATATACAATGATTAGATTCGTAAAAGATAATTAACAAACAATACAAAAAAAATTTACATAGAACATAAAAGTACAAGCACACTACAATACATATAATACACAACATAATTACAACCCTCTAATCTGAATTACTGGTCTCTTCTTCTTTGGACTTGGTTCGTTTTCCTAATTTTCTAGGGATATATGGTGTTCCTCTAATACGAGCCGTTGTTTTCCACAATGGTTTAGAAAAACCTGGTGGTTTAGAGGTTCCCGGGTTATTGGTACATTTTAGGAAATACGGATGTTACAGATACATAAAAAGTTCATCGTGGTTGGAATCAGGTTTCTCTATTTTTATACCTTTTCCCCTATTATTTTCTTTTGCTTTATTAAATTGGGTCGAGGTAATTTCTATAACATCATCGGAATCCTCATCAGGATCCGATTCATCGGAAAATTGGTAATCTTCCCAATATTTTTCTTCCTTGGCGGAAACACCATTGACCATTTTTAACTTTGGTCCGTTGGTTGAGGATTTTCTTTTATTTAATCGATTTACTGTAGGTATCAATATTTCTTCCTCCGGAACCTCTTTTTTTTTCTTCCGGTTCCTCCTCGGGAATTTGTGAATCTTCCCAATATATATTTGACTCTTCATTGTTATTAGATGAGTCGATGGGATTTGTACTAGAGGTAGACATCTATCACACAATATCAAACATGTTAAGAAATTAATTTATCACATAATATTTACATGTTACAATGTGTAGTTTCCAACAAAAAAAAATATTAAGCAATCATTTTTAAAGAAGACACGGTCGAAGTCCAGACTCACTAATGCATCCTAACAAACTCAATAAGACACACTAATGCAAATTTTCTGGTTCTCTAAGACCAACGCTCTGATACCAACTGAAATGTCCCGTTCATATCGATTTATAAACGTTCCATATTAGTTGATTTTGTTGCGAGGTTTTGACCTCTATATGAGACGTTTTTCAAAGACTGCATTTGATTTTAAAACAAACCATAACCTTTATTTTATCGATAAAGGTTTAAAAATATTACGACGATTATCAAATAATGATAATCTAAAATATAGCGTTTTCACACGATTATTACATAATGGTCTACAATAATATTACACATCAATTTAAGTCTTCGAATGCAGTTTTTAAACAATATTATACAAGCATGCTGACTCCAACTTTTGTCCATAAATTAGCATGCAACAGCAGAAGCTCTTAATAATCACCTGAGAATAAACATGCTTTAAACGTCAAAAAAAATGTTGGTGAGTTATAGGTTTAGCCTATATATTTATCAAATAGTAATAATAGACCACAAGATTTAATATTTCCATTTCTCATAAACAGCATGCAATATGCATAAAAATCATTCATATGATGAACACCTGGTAACCGACCTTAACAGGATGCATATAGAATATCCCCATCATTCCGGGACTCTCATCGAACATGATAAATTGAAGTACTAAAGCGTCCGTAACTGGGATGAGGCTTGTTGGGCCAAATAGATCTATCTTTAGGATTCGTGTCAATTGGTGGCAATTATAATAAACACCAATTCTTAGGCTACCAAGCTAAAAAGGGGCATATTCGGTTTAATAATTCAACATAGAATGTAATTTTGATCACTTATGTCTATTTTGTAAAACATTTATAAAACTGCATGTATTTTCATCCTAAAAATAATAGATTTTAAAAGTGGGACTATAACTCACTTTCACATATTTTTACTTTGTCGGGAAGTAAGACTTGGCCACTGGTTGATTCACGAACCTATAACAAATATGTACATATATATCAAGGTATGTTCAAATTATATTTACAATATTTTTAATACGTTTTAATGTTTTAAGTTTATTAAGTCAGCTGTCCTCGTTAGTAACCTACAACTAGTTGTCCACAGTTAGATGTACAGAAATAAATTGATATAAATTATCTTGAATCAATCCACGACCCAGTGTATACACGTCTCAGGCTAGATCACAACTCAAAGTATATATATTTTTAGAATCAACCTCAACCCTGTATAGCTAACTCAATCATTACTGCATATAGAGTGTCTATGGTTGTTCCAAATAATATATATACATGGGTCGATATGATATGTCAAAATATTTGCATACGTGTCTATGGTATCCCAAGATTACATAATATATTAGAATACATGTATAATATAATATAAGTTAGCTAGGATATAATTTGTATAGATTTGTTACAAATTTCACGTAGCTACAACAAGCAAAATTATCCAATTTGTTTTACCCATAACTTCTTCGTTTTAAATCTGTTTTGAGTGATTCAAGTTGCTATGATTTCATATTGAACTTAATTTTATGAATCTAAACAGAAAAAGTATAAGTCTATAGTCATAAATAAAGGTTACAAGTCGTCTTTGTAAAGGTAGTCATTTCAGTCGAAAGAACGACGTCTAGATGACCATTTTGGAAAACATACTTCCACTTTGAGTTTAACCATGATTTTTGGATATAGTTTCATGTTCATAAGAAAAATTATTTTCCCAGATGAACAACTTTTAAATCAAAGTTTATCATAGTTTTTAATTAGCTAACCCAAAACAGCCCGCGGTGTTACTACGACGGCGTATATCCGGTTTTACGGTGTTTTTCGTGTTTTCAGGTTTTAAATCATTAAGTTAGCATATCATATAGATATAGAACATGTGTTTAGTTGATTTTAAAAGTCAAGTTAGAAGGATTAACTTTATTTGCGAACAAGTTTAGAATTAACTAAACTATGTTCTAGTGATTACAAGTTTAAATCTTCGAATAAGATAGTTATAGATAGTTATATATATATGAATCAAATGATATTATGAACATCATTACTACCTCAAGTTTAGTAGGTAAACCTACTGGAAGTAACAAAAATTGATCTAGCTTCAAAGGATTCTTGGATGGCTTGAAAGTTCTTGAACTAGAATCATGACACGAAAATAAGTTCAAGTAAGATTTTCACTCGAAATAAGATAGTTATAGTTATAGAAATTGAATCAAATTTTAAATATGAGTATTACCTTGTATTAGAAAGATATCTTACTGTAAATAAGAAAGATTTCTTGAGTTTAGATGATTACTTGGATTGGATTAGAAAGCTTGGAAGTAATCTTGCAAACTTGATAGTATTCTTAATTTATTAAACTAGAACTTCTAGAATTTATGAAAAACACTTAGAACATGAAGATAGAACTTGAGAGAGATCAATTAGATGAAGAAAATTGAAGAATGAAAGTGTTTGTAGATGTTTTTGGTTGTTGGTATATGGATTAGATATAAAGGATGTGTAAGTTTGTTTTCATGTAAATAATTCATGAATGATTTATAATATTTTTTGTAATTTTGTGAGATATTTCATGCTAGTTGCCAAATGATGGTTCCAACATGTTTAATGACTCTCATGGGCTGCTAAGGAGATGATGATTTACTATATATTCCAATAGTATATACATCTTAGAAGCTGTGTATTGTACGAGTACGAATACGGGTGCATACGAGTAGAATTGTTGATGAAAATGAATGAGGATGTAATTGTAAGCATTTTTGCTAAGTAGAAGTACTTTGATATGTGTCTTGAAGTCTTTCAAAAGTATACTAATACATATTAATACACTACATGTATATACATTTTAACTGAGTCGTTAAGTCACCGTTAGTCGTTACATGTAAGTGTTGTTTTGAAATCTTTAAGTTAACGATCTTGTTAAATGTAATTAATCCATTGTTATAATACTTAAATAAGATGTTAAATTGTTATGTTATCATAATAACATGGTTTATAAATATATCTTAACATCATATATATATGTTAAAATACTATTACAACGATAATCGTTACATATATGTCTCGTTTTGAAATCCTTAAGTTAGTAGTCTTGTTTTTACATATGTAGTTCATTGTTAACACACTTAATGATTTACTTAATTATCATTTTATCATGTTAAATATAGTGTAACAATATATTAATATGATACATATGTATTTAGTAAGATGTTGTTATAACGATAATCGTTATATATATCATTTTCGAGTTTCTTAAATCAATAATCTCATTTGTTTGTATATAACTCATTGTTAACATATTTATGAAGATACTTACTTGTCATAATCTCATGTTAACCATACATACATATATATATATATATATATATATATATATCCATTTATGTAACACCATGTAGTTTTTACAAGTTTTTAACGTTCGTGAATCGCCAGTCAACTTGGGTGGTCAATTGTCTATATGAAACTCATTTCAAATAATCAAGTCTCAACAAGTTTGATTGCTTATCATGTTGGAAACATTTAATCATGTAAATATCAATCTCATTTAATATATAAATATATAAACATGGAAAAATTTCGGGTCACTACACGATTATCAATTATGATAGGGGATATCCTTAATCGACTGTTGAGTTCCTCAACAATTATCATTAGATACGATTTCGGAGATAATTAGGTGACTACCTTCAAACGTAACAGATCATTCATGACTTCTGAATATCAGATGATCGTTATTCTTATTATGATTGTCTAATGCCAAGAATTCATAAGTTACATCTATCAGTACATCACACAACAGATAAACATAAATGTTCAAATCAGTCATTACTAATCAAATATATCAACTCTCGGTACAGTAATTTCTTCATGTCCAGCATATTCATCAAAACAAGCTCATTTTCAGATTTTTTTAACTTTTTAGGGTTTTCCGGTGAGGCATTTTACACTTTTTAGGAATTTTCTGTTGAAGCACATACTCCCCGTAAAATACTAAAACATAAAATCTTTTTGTCTTTTAGCATTTTAACAAAGGAAAAACAGAAAATAACTACAGACTAGCCTGTAATCAAGGAAATACAGACAGAAAGCAAAAATATGCAATACAGATAATAAGAAACTAAAATCTATATGTCATGCATCCTACATGTAAAGTCTAAATCACTTTGTCTCGATCAACAATGTCATTCATCTCTAATAGTAGCAAGAACCTAGGTTTATCAAAAGCCTTAGTGAATAAGTCAGCCCTCTGGTCCTTATTACCTATTCTCTTAACCTCAATAATCTTTTTCTCATGGCTATCCCTAAGAGTAACACCTATGTGTTTAGTCATAGAATGTTGCACAGGATTCTTAGTAATTGCCATAGCAGCAGTATTATCAAAATAAAGAGGAGAGAAAGAGATTCTTAGTCCGTAATCGCAAAGTTGTTGTTGGATCCAAATAACTTGCGAACAGCAACTTGCGACAGCAATATATTCAGCTTCACACGTGGAAAGCGTAACTGCAGTTTGTTTCTTGCATTGCCAGGTCACCAGCCTTTCACCTAAAAATTGACATCCTCCTGATGTAGATTTGTTGTTGATTTTGCAACCTGCATAGTCTGAATCACTATATGCTACAAGATCAAACTTCTCTTCATTCGAATACCATATGCCGAGATTGGGAGAATGCAACAGATAACGAAGAATTCTTTTGGCAGCTGTAAGATGAACAGTATTTGGATTAACTTGATAACGAGCACACAGACATGTTGCGAACATAATATCCGGCCTAGATGTAGTGAGATACATAAGCGATCCGATGATTGCTCGATAGTATATAGGATCAATAGGTTCCTCTTCACAGTCTAACGAAATACCATGATTCACAGCTAGCGGGGTCGACACAGGATGCTCTTGAGTCATACCAAAACGTTCGAGTATATCATTTACATACTTTACTTGATGAAGAAAAATACCATTACTAGTCTGTTCGACTTGTAAACCAGGAAAATAATGTAAGAAACCCAATTTGCTCATTTCGAATTCGTCCTTCATCACCTGTTCGAACTCATCGATGAGTTCCTGCTTAGTAGCACCAAAAATAATGTCGTCTACATATATCTGGACCAAAATAATATCATCATCTTTTACCTTCGTGAACAGAGTATAATCTACCGTGCCTATTTGATAACCTTTTTCGATCAGATAACTTGACAAACGTCCATACCAAGCTCTTGGGGCTTGATGTAAACCATATAGAGCTCTACGTAACCGGTAAACTTTGTCAGGATGAAGATGATCTTCAAAACCCGAAGGTTGACTGACATATACTCGTTCGTTTAGCTTGACCTAAAGAAATGCACTCTTGACATCCATTTGAAACACTTTGAACTTCATAAATGAAGCAAAAGTCAGAAAAATGCGAATGGCTTCCAATCTGGCAACAGGAGCAAAAACTTCATCATAATCGAATTCTGAATCTTGCTGATAACCTTTAGCGACTAATCTTGCTTTGTTACGGATGACATTGCCATCTTCTTCAAATTTGCACTTTCATACCCATTTGAGATCAATAACTTTAGCACTATGCGGTTTAACAACTAGCTTCCAAATATCTAGACGATGGAATTGCTGAATTTCTTCTTGCATTGCCATAACCCAATCAACATGCTTCAAGGCTTCCTTAGTTGTCTTTGGCTCTATTCTAGAAATATGACATGAGTACTCATAATATGCAGCAGCAGCTTCCATATGAATATCAACTTAACTATCAAACTGAACTTGCCTTCTTGTTCTAACACATGCATTTGGATCTCCAATAATATTCTCTCTAAGATGAGGAGCTGTAGTTCTGGGAACTGGTTGTGCAAGAACAGGTATCTCAGGTTGTACATTCGTGGTATCTCCAATATCTTCATGATTATCAGAATTCTCACTTGAAATATCAGATCCGCAGGTGTCGTACACTGGATCAACATCTTGATCTAAATCTTGAATTGGTTCATTGACAGTGGGTAATGGAGTTGGAGTTGGAGCAGATATAGATACTTCTGGTTCATTCTGTAAATCAAACAACATTTGTAACTCAACTTCATTCTCCGTATGATCTAGAGCAAGATTGAATGAGTCAATCAGCTCGTCATAGTTATAAATCCAAGGATGACTCTTCAGAGCATTCTTCATATGATTCCTTTGGACGTCAACTTCAGACCATTCTTTAACACATCTTGTCTCATTGTTAAAAACTCGCTTGTTAGGAGAACTATACCTAAGAAATACTCCAGTGACCACTTTTGAATCCAGTAACCACTTTTGAATCAAACTTACTTCCTGATTTTCTTTTCAAAATGGTACAGGGTGCACCAAATGGTTCTAGATGCTTCAAAGACAATTTTCTCCCATGCAATAGCTCATAGCAAGTTTTACCCAGTCGTTTAACAATCAGAACGCGATTCATAGTGTAACATGCATTTCTAACAGCTTCACTCCAAAAATGAACAGGTAACGACGAATCTGCTAGCATTGTTCTAGCTGTCTCTATCAATACTTTATTCTTTCTTTCAGCAACACCATTCATCTGAGGAGCGTATGCAGAACTGAACTGCATATTGATACCTTTCTCAATACAAAAACCTGCAAGATACTGATTCTTGAATTCTGTACCGTTATCGCATCGAATCTTCCTTACCTTAAGATTAAAACATGTTTCTAATCGATTGATTAGCACTTTTAAATTATCAAATGTGTCAGACTTCTCTTTTAAAAACATTACCCAAGAGAATCTTGAATAATCATCAGTTACCACCAGACAATACTTACTTCCATCAATGCTTTCAAAACGAATTGGACTGAAAATATCCATGTGTTTCAAGCAGAGCAGAGATTGGATTATACTTCACCAGTTTATGAGCTTTCTTGCTCTGCTTACCCTTCTTACATGGAACACATGTTCCTGGAATCTAAAAAGACCGAAGATCAACACCTTCTACAAGATTATTGTGAACCAGATGGTTCATCTTCCGAAAACTTAAATGACCCATGCGTTTGTGCCATGTAATAGAATCTTGTTCAGTCTCTCTAGAAACAAAAGCTTGATGATGTTCAGCAGTTGAAGTAGCAACATTCATATCTAGCATATATAAATCAGCTTGTCTACGAGCCTTCATCAAAATCATTTCAGGAGGAATCACAAACTCTGGCTTCAAAATTTAGCTGAATTCGTCATCAAATGCTACCTTGAAAGATTTTTCACAGATTTGTGAAACCGACAACAAATTGTTTGCACGCTCTTGACAATAGTTCACTTTGTCGAAACTAACTTTTTCATTCTTCAATAAACCTTGAGCTGAAATATGACCTCCTTTATCTCCGGAAAATGTAACATAACCTCCCGTAATTGGGTGTACATCCGAAAGAAGAGATAGCTGTCCAGTCATATGTCTCGAAGCGCCGCTATCCACTATCCAGGTGTTGTTTGCAGGTACCCTGGTTTCCTGCATATCACATTAAGAAAATTAATTGATAATGGGAACCCACGCCCGGACGGCTGTAGGTTGTCCATTAACACCCATAGATTGAACTTCCATCCATTTCCCGTTTGAGTCCGGTGGAATCTCATCATTAGAAACCGTAAACTTAGACAGTTTAGAAGTAGTAAAATTGATCTTCTGGTTTTTCACATTTTGCTCATTTTCGGAGCGATTAGCTCGTGGTATGGTACGAGAAAAGTATCTTCGACGACTAGCTTTTTGCGAAGGCGGTCGTGCCTTTGATTCAAAAGCTCTACTATGATCACTTGATTTGGCAACTCTTGCCTCAGTATCCTGTTTAGGAACCTTAATCTTCACAGGAGAAATTGACCTATTGACGTTCTTTCTCTTATACTCTCCATAGACAACCTTTGTCGTATGATTTTTAACATGAACTTCATCATTAACAGGTGAACCTGTTTTATGAGTATAAGATGATCCGTGATCATCATATGTGAGGTCAATCTTCTGTCTTGGTGATCTATATATTCTAGGACAATTAGCAGCAATGTGTTCAAAAATAGCACAACTAAAACATTGACGAAACTCCCTATGTCCTCTAAAGTCATACAAGTTATTAGAATTTGAAGATGATGGATCTTATGTTCTTACTAACACATGAGAATCATTTGTTTTATTTCTTGGAACAGGTGTCGGTGTAACAGGAGGAACCGGTCTATTAGCAAATCTAGGATTTCTCAAGATTTTAACAGGACCTTTCGGTGTTCTAACTCTACTTGACTTAGAGTTATCTCCTAACCCAGTTTTCCTATCTTCCTCACGATCTAGAGCACCTTCAGCAGTATCATCAGAAGTTGTATTCTTAGTTGAACTACATTTTTTATTCTTTTCAACATAATCTTCTTAACTAGGAGGGATACAATCTTCTGGTCGACCATCAACTACGTTAGCATTAATAAATGTGTTCTGAAAAGGAGGAGATGCAGAACTATATCCAATACCCTTTCCCTTGGTGTCATTAAGTTCCACCATTAATGTATTCCATTGTGACGCACTTGCCCAACATTTCATTTTGATTGAAATTGCCTCTAAATCAGCTTTAACGCATTCATTTTCTTTCTTTAGTTCATTAATTGTGTCAACACATTTAATTAAAGCTTGATTTATGTCAAAGTTATAACATTTAAGATGGTGAAGTTGTTTTTTATAAACTTTGATTTGCTCTTTCAATTTATTTTCAACCTTAGTGGTCACATGGTCAGCATGCCATTTTTCTTTCATCTCCGCATATGCCTTTGTTAAATTATCTATTGTTACCTTAGATTCAGCACATTTAACACATTCAATAACAGTAGATGGATCAGAAGATACCTATTGAGCGTTATTTGATGAGGAAGTCTCAGACATAAATGCAAAGAAATCTGTCTTTTTCCCATCATCGAGCTCATCTTCTGATTCTGACGAGTCTGTAAGAAACTCTGATGTATCAGCATCTTTACCCAAATGAATCTGCTCAAGTCTGTCCCAAATATCCTTAGCTCTTGTCAAACCGGAAACCTTTTCAAGATCACTTTCTAATAAGCACATCTTCAGTAAATCTACTGCTTGCTTGTTCAATGCTTCAAACTCAGAGTGATCTACTCCAGTATGATCAGATTTATCTTCAACCTCTGATTCTGACGTCTTGTCCGAATCATCAACATCTGAACTTACACTCTCAAGATCTAAACCTTCACCCAAAAGAACTAACATTTCCAATTCAGCACCAAACATTTTACCCCATTTGTCTAGTTCCGTATTAGAATCAACCAATGTCTCTTCACTCTGATTAGCCTCTAGAGTTTCTTCAAACACAGAGGTATCACCATAGTTATCCTTCCAACTATTGAAGTAGTAGACCTCTAACGATGTTGGTGAAATACTTCCAGATTCAGGTGTACGAGGAACTGAATCACATGCCTTCTTGAATTTATCTTTAACCATCTTTTGAATCTTCTCTTTCCGAATGATTCATGATAACTTTTTAGCTCTTTCAGCACGAGCAGTCAGCTTCTCAATTATACTTTGACCGATAACACAGTCTTCTTTTTCTTCCGAAATCTTGGCCATGTTAGCTTTAGGTTGTTGATCATCAACATTCAATTTGATAGACCAATCATCATCGTCTCCATGAATGACAACTAAAGCTTTGTTCGGACCCTCAGCTGTATCAGCTTCATTTACTTTATCAGTAATGTAAATCTCACGCTTTGTAGATTGACTCTGAGAACTGTAGTTCTGATTCTTGAACGGATTACGATTACCCTGCTTCTTCTATTTTATGCACTGTCTTGAAAAATGACCTAATTCTCCACAGTTGTAACAAGTAACAGAATTCATATTAAAAACCAGTTTTGTATCTTTGGTCAGACTGATTGGTTTTCCAGTTCGCTCTTCGTAATCTCTAGCTCGTCTCACAAGATTTGCCATTCCCCACATAATATCCATCTTTTCTGCTTCATCTTTATCAAGCTGATGATAATATTCTGTTGTTAGATGAATGTTGCCTACACGACCATCAAGATAACTGTCATAAGAATTAACAAGGCTTGACAATAAAGCTATATCTTCACTAATCTTTTCTTTTCCAGCTTTTCTCAAGTTCTCGATCTTAAGTGCAGAAAGAACATCTGATGCAATCGGTGTAGATGACTCTGTAGTATTGGTAGTAGGCTGTGATTGAGTATTGAGAGAACATGGTGAAACTTGTGGTGGATACGACGTTTGTTGAATAGGTGCACTGCTTACATTCAAAACATACATATTCTGATTGTTTGTAGTAAAAGCCGACTTAGGCGGTGTATAACCATTTGGACAATACATTTTCGTGTCTTGAACTTGTTTAGACCTCTTGACTTTGTTTAACAACTCTAGTTCTTCTTCCTGAAGTCTTGCAATAAACGAGTTCACTGTATCAGTAGCTAATTCTCCACTGGTCTTCATAGTTAATACGAAACCATTCCATTCTAACGGTAATGCTCCAGCTAGACATGTTACTTTGTCTTTCTCTTCAATGGTTACATCATGCTTGTGTATTTTAGCCAGCAAATGACGATATCTTTCAACTAATTCCATAATAGACTCTCCAACTTACCAGTGAAAACGATCAAACTCAGCTTTCAGTTCTAACCCTTTTCTTGTTCTGTAAGATGAATTCCCTTCATTGAAGGTACGAAGTGCTTCCCATATCTTGAACTAATTATCGTGACACCGAAATTGATGAAAAATTGGACCATCAAGAGCACTTGTCAAGTTACAGTACATCTTCTTTTCCAAGTTATACTCATCACGTTCTTCCGAAGGCATATTATATAACGTATACAGTTCATTTGTCATAGGTGAACTTGGCCATTGAAATTCAGTTTCAATATACTTCCAAAATTTCGTGTCCTGACCATCAGACCATATCTTAAATCTCGACTTCCAAGTAGAATAATTATCCATATTCATTTACCTCAGACATTTCGTACCACTTCCTGATTCACTCTCAGCAAGAAGTAATCGTTGAGTCATATTCGTAATGCTCTGAACTAAAGGTGCAGCTATCGCATAGTCGTTTGAATTAAACATCTTGAAAACTTTACCAAAGGTAAACCGTGTGGTTCAGGATATCAACCGTACGTGTGATAGTATCAACCATACGTGTCACAGTCTTAAGCGTACGTGTCACTTCTCAATCGTACGTTTCACAACTTAACCAAAAGAACCAGTCACAAAGTCTCAAATGTGCGAGTGAAAATCACCCATGTGATTACTCGTACGTGTCACTGTCAACCGCGTGATCACTCGTATGATCAGACTGTAGTCACTTAACCTCAAAAGGTTATGCTAACCCGTGCATGTGAGTTCACGAGTGACAGTCAACCGTGTAGTCAACCGCGCGTGTGATCAAGAAAATTGACCCACTCGTGTGAACTGCTGTTCCGCTTAAATTACCCAAAAACCTTAAAAATTGATACTAAACCTCAATTTCTTCGTCCAATAGCTGGATTAACACTAAACTAACATAAACACACTCTCTAAAAACAATTACACACGTAAAAATGATTCATTTTTGATTAAAATCACTTTTAACTCAAAAACCCAAATAATAAACTCATTAATCACCAAAAATCACTAGATGATGTTGAAATCACAAGCAAAGCTCTGATACCAATGATGAAACATGACTAGGAACTTCAAAATTGACAGGTTTAATTCACACAAAGGCGGAATTAGTGAATCAAACCATAACTAGTGAATATGAGGAGCTTTTTAGGATTAAATTAGTTAAACCACAACAAGGGTGTGATTAGATTAATGCCTAGAGCTATTATTCACTACCTGGAGTGATTTGGGTTGAGAGGGAACTGAATTAGGGTTTTCCAGATCCGAGTGGTGTGTGTGAGAGAGACTTAACCTAAAATGAAGAACATAACACTTATATACCTCTGCTATTGACTCACCCGTACGCGTCATCCATCACACGTATGAGTTGGCTTCATCAGCTGTACGGGTGATCACTCACTGGTGTCATCTCATTTAGGTTATAATTGTGACTTAGCTCAGAATTAACCGTGCGTATGAGCCTGTCAGCCGTACGAGTGAGACTTCACTCGCACGTCTGACTAAGTCTAACATAGTCAAACATCCATATCGCGTTCCTACAGTACCTGTAACCACATACAAACACAGATAGGATAATAACGAGCGATCATTGTATCCCATAAACTGAAGTACCTACAATGGACGTAGGCTAGATGTCTAGGGACTTACATAAAATGCATCAACAATGTTAGATCCCGTGCATCAATTGCTAGGACCGTTTGATCAAGGAACAAGCTTCGATTAGCAATTTGAGCATAAAAGTGATAAATATGATGAACATGATGAATAATGAGATGAACACAATAAACACAGCTGATTCAAGCCAAGATTAATTGTAATAAACTTGATAAACGATTACAATAAGAGATTATACTAATCTAGCTATCAAATCTTCATTTCCATGGTGTTTGGAGCATCAAATCACCATGGATCCTCTCCACCATGATGGTGAAGAGGAGGAGCACTCACCTCACACACACTCTAGTGTTCTTGGTGGAAACCTCAAATGACCAAGAACAAGGAAAACTCTATTTATAGGTCTGCCCATTCTGTCAGCTCACACGCACGTTTCAGTGCTCATCTGTACGCCTGACAGTATCACACGTACGAGTGACATTTGTCACTCGTGTGTTTGACCAATAATAAACATTTGGTCACATATGCTCCTGCGACATGAGTTTTCTTGTTCAATACATCCCTAGGTGAACAACGTAGACCTAAACCATTCTCAGGTTGTTCGACAGCCATGGACAACTCCATTTCGTGCACTAACAATTCCCCCTTGGACATTGCTGGCGAATCTTGCTGTCGATAAGTCGTTGAAAACACCTCTTGCAATCTTCAGTCAGTCTCTGCAGTGGAACCGGGTCTTCTGAATCTTCAGGTTTCATTAAAGATCTTCTTGAATGCATGTAATACAGAACTTCGCACCTCAACAATTTTTAGTCATTGAAATTCCACCTTACGAATTGTCGTTTGATATTTTCGAATAGACTTCAAATCCACTTGCACTTACCCACAGAACCAATTGCAGCAGTACTCCCCCTAAGACTGAAATAAGATCAATCTTTGTTTAACTTGAGTTGAAGTGTCGAAACTCTGAAGCTTCCCCTTAAAAGTACATGGGCTCATCTTTAAAGCTCGATCATTGGCTCCCGCATGTAGTCCCAATGATTTTGTAGTCGATCAGTGGCTATTGGTTTGGTAGCTTGATCGTCAAACTCCCCATATGATGTAGAAACTTCTTCGAATCTCTAACTTAACCAGTCATTCAGATTACCATCTCTGACGAACTCTTCAGATAAAAGACACTCTCAAATTATCTTGACTGTAGAATCTTCTTTCTCATCGTTCAATGTATCCCATTCTCTCAATAATTTGCTCAAGCATAAATGTCTTCATCACAACTTGCCTACTGTAATGGGCAAAATATTAGAGAAATCCGATCCACAGTTTATCTGATTTATCACATCATCAATCTGGTATCTCATGATTGCGCATCACTCTCATCAATTCTCATGACAGAGTGGAATCTTCTCAAACACATGCTCTATATCCAGCGGAATTTCCACAACCAGCTTCCATCACACAATGGAACTCTCGAAATTGGGAATTTAAAATGCTTTGGCCCATAAATAATCAGATGAATCTGATTACCCCACAATAATACTTCATAACACTCGTATCTCGTGTACTCATCTTACACGGACGATGCGGAATTAAACACGTCGTTGGCCCATAAATAGTCAGATGCTCTTGGCTGCCCCACTAATCTTCACATAACACAAGTGCTTTACTTAAACACTTACTAACTAAGTTCAACGGACTAAGGAGGTTGTCCACTAAACTTTGTATATCAATGCTTCAGTTAATAGTAAATGTAGTGACCCGAACTTTTCCATGTTTATATATATTAATTGAGATTGATATTTACATGACTAAAAGTTTCCAACGTGTTAAGCAATCAAACTTGTTAAGACTTGATTAAATGAAATATGTTTCATATAGACAATTGATCACCCAAGTTGACCGGCGATTCACGAACGTTACAAATTTGTAAAAACTACATGTTGTGGTATATATAGACATATATATATTGTTGACATGAGATTATGATGAGTAAGTATCTCACTAAGTATATTAACAATGTGTGATATACATAAGAAATGAGATTACTAAGTTAAGAAACTCGAAATGATATATATAACGATTATCGTTATGATAACGTCTACTAAATACATATGTATCATATTAAGATATTGATACACTATATTTAACATGATAAAATGATATTTAAATATATCATTAAGTGTATTAACAATGAACTACATATGTAAAAACAAGACTAATAACTCAAGAATTATGAAACGAGACTTATATGTAACGATTATCGTTGTAACGATATTTTAATGTATATATCATATTAAGAGATATTCATACATCATAATATCATGATAATATAATAATTTAACATCTAATTTGATATAATAAACATTAGGTTAACAACATTAATTGAGATCGTTAACTTAAAGGTTTCAAAACAACACTTACATGTAACGACTAACGAAGACTTAACGACTCCATTAGAATGTATATACATGTTGTGTTTTGATATGTATTCTTACACTTTTTAAAGACTTCAAGACACATATCAAAGTATTTCTACTTAACAAAAATGCTTACAATTACATCCTCGTTCAGTTTCATCAACAATTCTACTCGTATGCACCCGTATTCGTACTCGTACAATACACAGCTTTTAGATGTATGTACTATTGATATATACACTCCAATGATCAGCTCTTAGCAGCCCATGTGAGTCATCTAACACATGTGGGAACCATTATTTGGCAACTAGCATGAAATATCTCATAAAATTACAAAAATATTAGTAATCATTCATGACTTATTTACATGAAAACAAAATTACATATCCTTTATATCTAATCCATATACCAACGACCAAAAACACCTACAAACACTTTCATTCTTCAATTTTCTTTATCTAATTGATCTCTCTCAAGTTCCATCTTCAAGTTCTAAGTGTTCTTCATAAATTCCATAAGTATAGTTTCATAAAAATCAAGAATACTTCCAAGTTTGCAAGTCTACTTCCAAGCTTTCTAATCCATTCCAAGTAATCATCTAAGATCAAGGAACCTTTGTTATTTATAGTAGGTTATCTTTATAATTCAAGGTAGTATTCATATTCAAACTTTGATTCAATTTCTACAACTATAACAATCTTATTTCGAGTGAAAATCTTACTTGAACTGTTTTCGTGTCATGATTCTGCTTCAAGAACTTTCAAGCCATCCAAGGATCCTTTGAAGCTAGATCCATTTTTCTCATTTCCAGTAGTTTTATCCAGAAAACTTGAGGTAGTAATGATGTTCTTAACATCATTCGATTCATACATATAAAGCTATCTTATTCGAAGGTTTAAACTTGTAATCACTTGAACATAGTTTAGTTAATTCTAAACTTGTTCGCAAACAAAAGTTAATCCTTCTAACTTGACTTTTAAAATCAACTAAACACATGTTATATATCTATATGATATGCTAACTTAATGATTTAAAACCTGGAAACACGATGAACACCATAAAATTGGATATACGCCGTCGTAGTGAAACCGAGGGCTGTTTTGGTTTGGATAATTAAAAACTATGATAAACTTTGATTTAAAAGTTGTTCTTCTAGGAAAATGATGTTTCATATGAACATGAAACTATATCCAAAAATCTTGGTTAAACTCAAAGTGAAAGTATGTTTTTCAAAATGGTCATCAAGATGTCGTTCTTTCGAGGGAAATGACTACCTCTTTAGTAATTGACATGTAACTTAAATTTTCGACTATAAACCTATACTTTTTCTGTTTGTATTCTTAAAATTGAGTTCAATATGAAACCATAGCAATTTTATTCACTCAAAATGGATTTAAAATGAAGAAGTTATGGGTAAAACAAGATTGTATATTTTTGATCTTTTTAGCTACGGGAAATGTTTAACAAATCTATACAAATCATATCCTAGCTAACTTATATTGTATTATACATGTATTCTAATATATTATGTAATATTAGGATACCATAGACACGTATGCAAATGTTTTGACATATCATATCGACCCATGTATATATATTATTTGGAACAACCATAGACACTCTATATGCAGTAATGTTGGAGTTAGCTATACAGGGTTGAGGTTAATTCCAAAAATATATATACTTTGAGTTGTGATCTAGCCTGAGACGTGTATACACTGGGTCATGGATTGATTCAAGATAATATATATATCGATTTATTTCTGTACATCTAACTGTGGACAACTAGTTGTAGGTTATTAACGAGGACAGCTGACTTAATACACTCAAATAATTAAAACATAATAAAAATGGTTGTAATTATATTTTGATCATACTTTGATATATATGTATATATTTATATAGGTTCGTGAATCGATCCGTGGCCAAGTCTTATTTTCGAGGAAGGAAATATCTGTGAAAGTGAGTTATAGTCCAACTTTTAAAATCTAATATTTTTGGGATGAGAATACATGCAGGTTTTATAAATGATTTATAAAATAGAAACAAGTACGTGAAACTACATTCTATGGTTGAATTATCGAAATCGAATATGCCCCTTTATATTAAGTCTGGTAATCTAAGAATTAGGGAACAGACACCCTAATTGACGCGAATCCTAAAGATAGATCTATTGGGCCTAACAAACCCCATCCAAAGTACCGGATGCTTTAGTACTTTGAAATTTATATCATATCCGAAGGGTGTCCCGGAATGATGGGGATATTCTTATATATGCATCTTGTTAATGTCGGTTACCAGGTGTTCACCATATGAATGATTTTTATCTCTATGTATGGGATGTGTATTGAAATATGAAATCTTGTAGTCTATTGTTACGATTTGATATATATAGGTTAAACCTATAACTCACCAACATTTTTGTTGACGTTTAAAGCATGTTTCTTCTCAGGTGAATACTAAGAGCTTTCGATGTTGCATGCTAAAATAAGGACAAGATTTAGAGTCCATGTTTGTATGATATTGTGTAAAAACTGCATTCAAGAAACATATGTCGATGTAATATATTTCTATTGTAAACCATTATGTAATGGTCATGTGTAAACAGTATATTTTAGATTATCATTATTTGATAATCTACGTAATGCTTTTAAAACCTTTATTGATAAAATAAAGGTTATGGTTGTTTTAAAAATGAATGCAGTCTTTGAAAAACGTCTCATATAGAGGTCAAAACCTCGCAACGGGACATTTCAGTAAACATCTTCTCTCACTATCAATAACGCTTGAGTAGGTCGATGTTGATTATGCATCTTATAAATACTCCCACAATTAAAAATCTAAAGTAGCTATGCACGAATCAAAATAAGATACGTGTGACACCAAAACTGCACGTGATGTCGCATTGGTACTTCTGGCGTGTAAACCAAGTCAGGTCAGAATAATCATGATGCAAGACCTAGTGAGTCACTAAATTCTCAAACGTGTAAGCTTAATATATATTTCCGGCACTAATCACCTCTCTTGCGCTTCTCGATACAATCACGTCTCAAATCATCTCAAACACACATCAGTCGATATAAATTGACTTTGTTGGTTGACAAACACATAAGCTCATGGGTTAAATCGAGTCTCTGAATCAAATTCGGAAAGATAAACTTCCTTTGTTTCATGGCAATTTTGTTGAATCTTTAAGCATAAAGGACCATGGTTGAAAAGTATAGTCACTTACATGCTTCAAGGACCATGGCTGAAAAATTCACAAGACTTGAGGGACCAAAAGTGAAAAGTTTGAAACTTTAGGGACCAAACGTGTAAATTTTCCAAAGTTCAGGGCTAAAAATTAATTTTTTAGAAAGTTGAGGGACCAAAAGTGAAAATTCTGAAAAAGATTTCAAAATTTTGCACTGGAAGTCCCTTGGAATTTAACAGCCATTAACTGACTTAACTGGAACAGTTAACTAAAGGACTAACAGTGTTAAATATTTAATTGGGTTGTTGTTGGGTCAAGAGATCGGGTCGGATCAGTTGTGTGGATTCGGGTTTTGTATCCGTTTGCTGGTTCACGAGTTATAAGTTACTGATGGGTGACTTATGAATTTGGATTACACAAGCGTCCATGTACATTATGTCCAGGGTTAGGAGACCAAGGACAAAAGTGGATGACAAGGTGGACCAGCTGGCAACATCTCTCCTCCTTCTTTCTGAATACAGCCGAAAAAATCTCTCACCAGGTGGGACCCACCTGAAAATATTCTGATAGTGCTCCAAATGAACATATATTTAGGCACAATATCCTTCCAATATGTAAAGCTTTTAGTTGTAATTGTTTTATTTTTATGTAATATTCGTTTAAATAAATAAGTGCGAAGACAAACGAAGAAAACGACGATTTGAAGACGCAAACGACCAAAAAGCTAAAAAGTACAAAGTACAATCCAAGTGGTTCAATTTATTGATGAGAAACGTCTAAAAATCACAAGAGTACAAGTTACAAAATGCAAAGTACACGATATTAAATCGTACAAAAGGACGTTCGAAAATTCGGAACCGGGACCTGAGCCAAGAAGAAACGCGCGACGCAACGGACCTAAAATTACAAGTCAACTATGCACATAAATATAATATAATATATAAATAATTCTTAAAATTATATATATATTTATTAAAACCGTCGGCAAATTAAAAGACAAAAATATGTGAGCTGGATCTGGCAGCCATGCGATCGCATGGGAAATAGGCATAAAACCCATGCGATCGCATGGGTTACTGTAGCAGGCCAAAATGCTATAAATACCAGGCCTGTGCTCGAGCTTCAAACACACTCTTTTATGTTTTCAAATTCAGTTTTTAATTTTTATTTTATGTAATTTAGTTTTAGGAGTAGGAGTAGGTTAATTTAGTGGTTACATTTCTACAAGTTTGGGTAGCGTAACATTTATTTTACGGGTTTTCAAGTCGAAGTTCTGTCTGTGTAAAGCTACGCGATAAATACTCAATGTAAGTTATGTTCTCCTTTTTAAATTAATGTCTTGTAACTAAGTTATTATTATGCTTATTTAAATTGAAGTAATCATGATGTTGGGCTAAATATTAAAGATGAGGTAATTGGACTTTGTACCATAATTGGGGTTTGAACAAAAGAATGACACTTGTGGAAATTAGACTATGGGTTATTAATGGGCTTTATATTTGTTTAATTGAATGATAGTTCGTTAATTTAATATAAAGATTTACAATTGGACGTACCTATAAATAACCATATACATTCGATCGGACACGATGGGCGGGATATTTATAAGTACTAATAATCGTTCATTTAACCGGACACGGGAATGGATTAATAGTCAATGGACTTATTAAAACAGGGGTGAATTATATACAAGGAAAATTGGTGTAATTATAGTTTAAGTCCCCAATTAGTTAGAATATTTGACTTCGGATATAAGGATAATTTGACGAGGACACTCGCACTTTATATTTATGACGGATGGACTGTTATGGACAAAACTAGATGGACATATTGAATAATCCAGGACAAAGGACAATTAACCATGGTAATAAACTAAAATCAACACGTCAAACATCATGATTACGGAAGTTTAAATAAGCATAATATTTTTATTTCATATTTCATCGTACCTTTATTTACTGTCATTTTAATTACTGCAATTTACTTTATCGTAATTTAAATTCTGTCATTTATATTATCGTCATTTATCTTTACGCTTAAAATATAAAATCAACAAGCCGGTCATTAAACGGTAAAAACCCCCTTTTATAATAATATTACTATATATAATTATATATTTTTATATAAATATAGTTGTAAAAAAAATATAGTGTTAAACTCAGCTAACTCCCTGTGGAACGAACCGGACTTACTAAAAACTACACTACTCTACGATTAGGTACATTGCCTATAAGTGTTGTAGCAAGGTTTAGGTATATCCCATTCAATAAATAAATAAATAACTTGTGTAAAATTGTATCATATTTAATAGTATTTCCTTGTAAAAATTAATAGTATTTCGTATACACCTCGCATAACATCAAGTTTTTGGCGCCGCTGCCAGGGACCCTGCGAAACGCTATATTTTTACGCTATAATTCTTATCTCTAATTTTGTAAAAATATTTTCTATTTATATAAAAAAATAAAATAAAAAATAAAAAAAATACTATATATATATATATATATATATATATATATATATATATATATATATATATATATATAAAAAGTGTTAATTAAAAAGTTTTTATAATTTTAAAAAAAATTAATTTTCTATTTTTAGTTTATAATAAAAAAACTTAATAAGTGTTTTTATATAAGTTTATTTTAAATTTTTATAAATATTATGTAACAGTTACAAAAATAAAAAATAATAAAAAAAAGTTTGAAATCAAAATAATTAATAAAATTATTAAACGGGTCGAAGCTGTTCGAAGCCCGAATGAATTCTGGAATTGTTGGGCCATGCGATCGCATAACCCAGAAGACAAAAACCCATGCGGTCGCATGAGCTGTTCTGACAAGCCAAATCAGAGGCATTTATTACGCAGATATAAATTTATTATTATTATTTAGTTTTTAGGGTTTAATTAAAATATTAATTAGTAATTTAGTTTTATTTTTAGTTTTAATTAATTTTATTAAGTTTAATAATTATTATTAACTATATAAATTAATACTTTTATAAAATAATAATATAAAAATAATATTTTTATAAAAATAAGTGATTTTATCATTTTTTGTTTCTTTTTATAATTTGTATATTTTAAACATTTAATTCGTAATTTGTATATTTTTCATTCGTAATTAGTTTTAAGATTAGTATTTTGCCGTAGTTAATTTTTATTTCTAGATTTTAAGACTTTGCCGTAAAATCCCTTAAGTGCTTTTTCTTTAGACTAAGATTTAGGTGCTTTAGAATTTTACGACGCCATTTTAAAATTTCAGTACTTTTTAAGTTATTGCCGTTTTGGATATAGAATTCCTTTTAAGCTTTAATACCTTTAGACATAACTTTTAATATTTAGTTTTTAGAAAACTAAGTTTTGAAGCTTTATTTTCTTATTTTTATTTTTCGGCTATTTGTTTTTCGACATTTATTTTTCGACCTTTTATTTTTCGACGTTTTTCGACACGCTCTTTTTCTTTCTTATTTCTCGACGCTCTAGTTTTTAGGACTTGGAATTTTTTTTTTTCTATTTCTTCTCTAAAATTTCAAAACGAAAAATTATTTTAAGCAGTTAAATTGATAGACATCCAAATTTTCTGGTTCGTAGTAATAGTTGGATTTGTTAGTGGCGAGTTGTGGGCTTCCGATTTAAAGGGTCCTGGCTACCTGCTGCATCTATTGGCTATTCGAAATGTGGGCAAAATCAGAAAAGTCTATTAATTTGATAACTTATGTAATTTTAAGTTTTATAACAAATAGGATAATTAGTAAATGCACCACATTGTAGCTAAAATTTGGTAATAAGCGCATTATGGAAAATCTCGAGAATATTTTGGAAACTTTTTATGACATCTGAAATCAATTTAATCAATACTCTCAAACAGGTGTTGATGACAATTCGTTCGGTCAATCTTGGATCACGAATGACGAAACAATAACTGGTTGTGAAATCTGTGGAGATTATCACTCAACATGGGAATGTTATTATTACGTTCCTATGGAAAATTATGCACCCATGGAACCTGAATGGAATGATTATGAGGAATACAATTCTAATTGGGATTATTCCCAAGAATATATCCAAACTCAACAACCAGAAGACGAGGAAAATTATGTGCCTGAAAATTCTTCAGATTATATGAAAATCAAACTCGAAGAACTTGATGCTCAAAATGAACAAATGAGAGAGTTTGTAAATCGGCAAGCTGAAACTCTATCAGATTACACACCTGTTGATCTGAGGAGTCGTGTGCAAGAAAATCTCATATCATCGAATTTTGATGAATTCGAGAGCTCCGAAATCACCAACTATCCCGATGATACTTTTTATTCAGTCTTACCAATTTCACAACATATCGACACATTAGCCTCTACCAACGAAATCATCGATCCATCAATGGATGAAGAAGAAGTAAGGGTGACAAATTGGTACTCTTGGGAAAATGATAACGTTGAAAATTTTACCCCCGAGACCAAAATGGTGGGACCGATAAGTACCATTAATGAAGAAGAATTTGCTTCGATCCCGAAATTCACCATTCCACAACCTTCTAACCCAATATTCTCAATAGACGAGTCATCTACCAAAGATGAACTACAAGCTGTAATAGATATTGACACCTCGAATTTCACCCAATTGAGTAGTAGAGGTGAAAACCTTGATCCCGAGAATGAACGAAAGGAAATGTTAGGAATTGTCCACCCTATAGAAATATGTATGTCGGTGTATATCGATCCATTTGACCAAGAACCAGAAAAGAGACATATCCAGTTACTAAAAGCTACACTTAAAAAAGAATTAAGTAGTGACGATCGGGTGGATCTAAACTTTAAACACATTGATATATTTTATACCACCCAAGATGTAAATAACTGGCTCACTATTTTAATTCGTGGAACTTATTCTACCGACTTCACATGTCGTCAGCTAAGTATGGGGAAGTCTAACCCCACTTAACGTTAAATTCGGGGTTCGGGTTAGTGCATAACTCGTTAATAAACATGCATAATAAGTTAGGGTAAAAGAAGCATTTTCAAAGATTAGTAAACAGTTCAGAAAAGAAACCGTTTTTGAAGAAAAACATGTGTGATAAAACAAGAAGGAATTAACAATGAGGCGCGCCATCTATCATTCGACGAGCTTTGTAATTACAAACTGGGTATTTTTAATCACTTTTCTACACTTATCACCCTCGTGAATTTATAATTATAGTCTGATTTCATGCAAATGAGGTCATTGCATGATCTCAAGTGTGGGGAAGGGTTATAAATTCTCTCGGGTTTGCACTTAGTTTATTTGCCAAATTTTGTGAAAATTTTAAAAATTTTCAAATAAATGAATTCAAAATCATGTTTATACATATTTATGAACGATGAAAACTAGGTGTTAATACCGAAATTATCGTTACCTCGGAAAGGACATAAATTGAGAAACACCCTAAAATATTTGAATTCATTTAAAATGGAATAAAGGAGAATAAAAAGGCAAAGAAAGAAACTAAGTGTGGGGAGAATGTACCAAGTTATTCAATTAAAAAAACTATCTATCACATGTTTCTGTAAAGTTATTGCAGGTGCTTTTGTTTTGGACTAAATTGACTGTTTTACCCGCAATATTATAATAAAGATAAAAGAAAAGATGGATCTACACGATGAATCAATTCCATCATTAAAAGGAAGTAAAGTCTTCCAAAAAAGATACGCGCTTCTTGATTTAGGTCAAGAAGTTGTCGTCCAGACCAGCTATAGGTTGACGAAAAATCTAGAAAAGTCATCTCTAAAATCAGTAGGAAATCCACGGACCTCAGCATCAAACAGGGTCGTCAAGTGGTCAGACTTATCCTAACCATGAGAGGATCTTTCTCGTAAAATGGGGAGGGCGCCGTGCAAATTAGCTTGATAAGACTAATGAATCAGACCCCCAGAAAGGATAATCTCCTAAAAGATTGAAAATCAGCTTTTAAGCCTGATATTACTCAATCCTTGAGATTGACCTTAAAGATTGAGAATTACAAACTCATGGAATTCAATGATGTCTAAACTCGAGCTTGAACGAGAAAATATTTTGATCAAAAATACAAACCGATTTGTTTTCTGAAAACCTATTTTTAATGCGTTCATTACCATTGAACGTAAAATCCTAGGAATTCACCTGGAATTCATTAGGTCACCTGAACCAAATCAGGTGTCAACCGTAAGAACGGTGGTTACATAGCATGGTCAAAGACAGGACCTTGTGCCAGACCGAAAAACTATAGGGTGATCTTTACTATTGCTCCTACAAAGGATAGTAATTACATCCGACACGTTTTAGACCATGAACATCTGCATGTTATTAGATATTGCCTTAACAGTTGCTTGTTCAACGCTTTCCTTTACAACCGGACGGTAGTTTACCGAAAGGTAATATACGGAGCAAGTATACTGGACGTATGCTTTCCTAAATACAAGGTTAGCAAGTGGGTGACACAAAACCGTAAGTTTTGAGCTAAATTTGAAAATATGAAACCCACGCAACCCACAAAAATATTTTGCAAACACCGGTGAAGGGTTATTCCGGAAAACTGATCTAGGGTAAAAGCTAGAATAAATTTTCAAAAGATCAAATGTTTTCATAAAGATCCAATTTCCTTAAAGGATCTAAATTTTTAATAGTCATGTGGGACTGTAACCACATCGTTACTATCATTGTTTATACCGTCGTATCAAAATCACTGATGTATAAAGTGTGAGAATAAAAAAAGTGATTCGAGTGAAGTGTGATTTAATTTCAAGTTCTGTATTGCTTGAGGACAAGCAACGCTCAAGTGTAGGGATATTTGATAGTGCTCCAAATGGACATATATTTAGGCACAATATCCTTCCAATATGTAAAGCTTTTAGTTGTAATTGTTTTATTTTTATGTAATATTCGTTTAAATAAATAAGTGCGGAGACAAAAGAAGAAAATGACGATTTGAAGACGCAAACGACCAAAAAGCTAAAAAGTACAAAGTACAATCCAAGTGGTTCAATTTATTGATGAGAAACGTCTAAAAATGACAAGAGTACAAGTTACAAAACGCAAAGTACATGATATTAAATTGTACGAAAGGACGTTCGAAAATCCGGAACCGGGACCTAAGCCAAGAAGAAACACGCGACGCAACGGACATAAAATTACAAGTTAACTATGCACATAAATATAATATAATATATAAATAATTCTTAAAATTATATATATATTATATATATTTATTAAAACAATCGGCAAATTAAAAGACAAAAATATGTGAGTTGGATCTGGCGACCATGCGATCGCATGGGAAATAAACATAAAACCCATGCGATCGCATGGGTTACTGTAGCAGGCCAAAATGCTATAAATACCAGGCCTGTGCTCGAGCTTCAAACACACTCTTTTATATTTTCAAATTCAGTTTTTAATTTTTATTTTATGTAATTTAGTTTTAGGAGTAGGAGTAGGTTAATTTAGTGGTTACATTTCTACAAGTTTGGGTAGCGTAACGTTTATTTTACGGGTTTTCAAGTCGAAGTTCTGTCTGTGTAAAGCTACGCGATAAATACTCAATGTAAGTTATGTTCTCCTTTTTAAATTAATGTCTTGTAACTAAGTTATTATTATGCTTATTTAAATCGAAGTAATCATGATGTTGGGCTAAATATTAAAGATGGGGTAATTGGGCTTTGTACCATAATTGGGGTTTGAACAAAAGAACGACACTTGTGGAAATTAGACTATGGGTTATTAATGGGCTTTATATTTGTTTAATTGAATGATAGTTCGTTAATTTAATATAAAGATTTACAATTGAACGTACCTATAAATAACCATATATACTCGATCGGACACGATGGGCGGGATATTTATAAGTACTAATAATCGTTCATTTAACAGGACAAGGGAATGGATTAATAATCAATGGACTTATTAAAACAGGGGTGAATTATATACAAGGAAAATTGGTGTAATAATAGTTTATGTCCCCAATTAGTTGGAGTATTTGACTTCGAATATAAGGATAATTTGACGAGGACACTCGCACTTTATATTTATGACTGGTGGACTGTTATGGACAAAAACCAGATGGACATATTGAATAATCCTGGATAAAGGACAATTAACCATGGTAATAAACTAAAATCAACACGTCAAATATCATGATTACGGAAGTTTAAATAAGCATAATATTTTTATTTCGTATTTCATCGTACCTTTATTTACTGTCATTTTAATTACTGCAATTTACTTTATCGCAATTTAAATTCTGTCATTTATATTATCGTCATTTATCTTTACGCTTAAAATATAAAATTGACAAACCGGTCATTAAACGGTAAAAACCCCCTTTTATAATAATATTACTATATATAATTAAATATATTTTATATAAATATAGTTGTAAAAAAAATATAGTGTTAAACTCAGCTAGCTCCCTGTGGAACGAACCGGACTTATTAAAAACTACACTACTCTACGATTAGGTACACTGCCTATAAGTGTTGTAGCAAGGTTTAGGTATATCCCATTCAATAAATAAATAAATAACTTGTGTAAAATTGTATCATATTTAATAGTATTTCCTTGTAAAAATTAATAGTATTTCGTATACACCTCGCATAACATCATATTCCCTTTAATTACCATAAGCAGCCGACAAAATGAGCTAGTGGTGGGGTCTGCTAGTTTTCTTCTTTACTTTTAATAGCCGACAAACAAGGTGTACCATTAGTGGGACCCGCGTGTTTTTCCCTTTCTTTCATTTGACAGCCGACAAACATAAGGAACAAGTGGGGTCCGCTACTAGACAATATTCCATTTAATTACGAAAATGCCACGACTGGTTCACTGTTTGTCTTTCTTCCTCACAACCAAAACCTAACTCATACGTTTAACCTATTTAAATATAAAACTCACGATTCAGCTTCATCACACGTACGCACTCATGATCAGACGTATATTCCACCTAGCCACTCATACGGTCCAGCTTATCATCGTGTTCTTCATTGTATTGCAGATTCCGGCAGTCCCTGGTGGTTCTCATGGTGGTTCATGGCTGTGATAATGGCAAAACACTCAAATCTCAAACAAAATGGCTAAAATTTGACAGGGAGCAACCTTAGAACCAGCTAAACACAAACCCATTAATAAATCATTCAAACAAACTCCACAATTCCAGTTCTTAATCGATTTCAGTTTCAAAACTTTGAAAACAAAAATTTCTTAGAAAACACTCATAACCACGAATTGGAAGCTGTAAATTTGAGGAAATGATCACAAGATGATTACCAACAACTCCTAATTCTTAGATTTTCCAGATTCGTGCTAAATCCCCAAAACCCAAATTTTGTCAACAAAAGTCAAAACCGAGCTCTAAACTTCAATTTCATCAAATTGTAGCTGTTTAATCTAATATTGTTTGATCTTAGGCTCTGATACCATTTGCTAGATCCCGTGCATCAATTGCTAGGATCGTTTGATCAAGGATCAAGCTTCGATTAGCAATTTGAGCATAAAAGTGATAAATATGATGAACATGATGAATAATGAGATGAACACAATAAACACAGCTGATTCAAGCCAAGATTAATTGTAATAAACATGATAAACGATTACAATAAGAGATTACACTAATCTAGCTATCAAATCTTCATTTCCATGGTGTTTGGAGCATCAAATCACCATGGATCCTCTCCACCATGAAGGTGAAGAGGAGGAGCACTCACCTCACACACACTTTATTTATAGTTCTGCCCATTCTATCAGCTCACACGCACGTTTCAGTGCTCATCTGTACACCTGACAGTATCACACGTACGAGTGACATTTGTCACTCGTGTGTTGACCAATAATAAACATTTGGTCACATATGCTCCTGCGACATGAGTTTTCTTGTTCAATACATCCCTAGGTAAACAACGTAGACCTAAACCATTCTCAGGTTGTTCGACAGCGATGGACAACTCCATTTCGTGCACTAACAATTGTCTTCTCTTTGGAGATAGAGGTTGTATTCTTCTCGGATTGCCATAATTCGTTCTGTTAAGCTAGCATGAAATCAATTGTTGATTTACGGTTGGCTTCGAGAATATCTTCAAATTCATCGGTATCATTGATGAAGGTTATCATGTTTGTGTGTGTAGATATGACCAGAATCCGATCTGAAGAAGAGTCCGGCTCCTCATGATTTGGTTCGGTTGGAGAGTGTGAGTTATTCAGAATGTCTTCATGTTGCTTTTCCTCGTCATCATCGGTATAGTGTTCTCATGAGGATGCGTCTGATGAACGGGTTTCTTCAGTATTCTGATTCTCCACTTTGATACTTGCAGGGTCAATTTTTATTTCCTTAACCTCAGCCTTGTCAGTCTTCTTCTTGAAGCGAATAATTAAACTGTGAACTTCCGTCTCAAGCCTCATTAATTCTTCGTGATGCTTAATGCTTAGAGATGGTACATTCGCAATTTATTTTACGTCTTCCATTTCCTCTTCCTCTTCAGATTCCTCCTCTTCCTCTATTTCTTCATTGAGATCCTCTTCTTCCATTTCTGGGTCATCTACAGATTGTGATTCGACACCCATCTCGATATCATTGGCTGGTGGTGAAGATTCATCATCGGAAGTGATCCGTCTGGTGGAAATAGCAAACATCTTTGCCTGTCCAGAAAGATCGGTTGGTTGGTTAATTTTGAAGGTAACACTCTCCCCATGTGATCGCAAGATCAAGGTTAGATTGTACACATCAATGACAGTCCTAGCCGTATTCATGAAAGGTCTTCCTAACACTACTGGTGTGTGTAGGTCTTCCTTAATATCTATTACTACGAAATCCGTAGGATATAAGAATTTATTGACTTTCACCAAGACGTTCTCAACTATGACCTTAGGGTATCGAATCGTGTGATCGGCAAGTTGGATTGTCATTTTAGTTGGTGACAAGTCTCCTAACTCTAATCTGTTGTAGAGAGAGTAGGGGATTAGGTTGATACTTACTCCTAAATCTGCAAGCGCATGAATGGTTCCAGATTAGTTGATTGAACACGGGAAAATGAATCGACCTGTATCTCCTAGCTTTGGAGGTAGAGAGTTTCTGAGTAATGTAGAGCATTCTTCATTCAGTGAAATTTTGTTAGAATCTGATATCCTCTCCTTTGTAGAGAGAAGCCTCTGGATGTATCTCTTCTAGTTGGGGACTTTGGACATAGTGTCCTGGAATCTTCCATCAAGTTTGAAGGAATCAAGTTTGGATGGTTCCTCCTGTAGGCTTCCAGGATAGGGTACACGAACTGGAGTTACAGGGGTCAACTTCTGACTATATGTCGATTTGTTCTTGAGCCTAGCTGACCTTCTCTGTGGTTCTTCCTCTGGGATTATGAAATCCATTTGCTTAGCTTCCTCTATGTGGGGATTTTGGATAGTATTACTTGGTAACCTTCCCTGTGGTTGGGTTTCAAGGCGTTGCGATAACTGTCCGAGCTGCGTCTCCAGACTTTTGAGTAGAGCCAATTGATTTCTCATTAGTATCTCCGTCTGATCTTGTCTGGATGCAGTTCTATGATTTAGCTGTTGTTGTCCTTGAATGAACTGAGTCAACTGATCATCAGCTCCGAGAGTGGGGTTAGTTGCTTTTGTAATCTGGGTGGTAGGGGAATTTTCCTCGACTGGTGGACCAGTGAGTGGAAGTGGTTTATCGTAGGTCAATTGAGATTGTTGGGTTGGATAAGGTGGGTAGCGATAGCGAAAAGGCTGGTTGCTTCGCTAGAATTGATTAACCCTAGGTTATTGATTGAATCCGGGATTTGGTGGACGAGCTGGGTATTGAATGTAACAGATTGAACCATTAGGGTTTTCGTACTCAACTTGATATTCTTCAGTGGGTTGTGTGTTAGTACAATTAACATAAGCTTGAGCTTGGTTGACCTGCTGCGGCTGCGTCTTCAATTCTTTAAGTTGTTTAGCGAGAGATTCCATCTTATTCGTGAGGGATTTGATGGCCTCCATTTGATTGTTAAGTGCGGAGAGTGGGGCAGATGATGTAGCTGTTTCACCACTGTTCCAGTCGTGATGATGCATTGTCATGTTTTCAAGCAACTCACATGCTTCGTCTGCGGTTTGGTTCATCAGATTCCCTTAAGCTGCTGCATCGATCGTCGTCCTATGATTTACCGTAAGACCATTGTAGAAGGTACAGATTTGGGCTGACCGTTCTAGCTGGTGATTAAGGTATTTCTTCAGCAGGTTTTGAATCACTCCCATGCAGTGTAAACAGATTCATCGTAACTTTGTTTGAAGTTAATGATGTCATTCTTTAGTTTGGTTTGTTTAGAAGGAGAGAAATATTTGGTTAGGAATTTAGTAGCCATCTCCATCCATGAAGTGATAGAATCTTTTTTCCAGTCCTTCGAACAAGGTTTGAGCATGATGAGTGAGAGAATAGGGAAACAAGTATAGCCAAACTATATCTTGTCCTATCCCTGGATATTTATAGGAGTTCGAAAGAGATATGAATTTATCAAGGTGAGAACTAGGATCGTCATTCGTAATCCATGAAACTGACGGCTATTCTGGATGAGCTGGATGATATGATGTTTTAACTCGAACGAGTGTCCTTGAATCTCTGGAAATCTGATTAGTCCTCCTTGACCTTCAGTCGAGGGTTTGGTATTTTCTGCTAAAGCAACGCGTAACGCTATTCAATTTCTGATTCGTGCTTCCTTGCATGCTTTAGAGATTATAGCATGTAGATCAGGTACGATTAACAACGGCCCTGGTCTAGATCGGGTTTGGGTCATACACAGGGTATGCCTTTTGTTTTTAATTTCAAGCAGATAAACTAAATTTCTAAAGTAATCTAAGGTAAGCTAAGCTAGCCTAAGGTAGTCTTAATCTAAGGTAGTCTCATTCTAAAGTAATCTAATTTTAAAGTTATCTAATTTAACTAACTATCCTAAGGTTGAATATGTTTTTGGTTCTGGCTACTGATTCCCTGGTAATTCGATGACAGAGCTCCGTACAAACTATTCAACAAACCAAGTGGCCAGGCCGACTACGGAGAGGCAGGATCCTTTTAGTCCCAATATAATTGGAGACTGTTCGGAAAATCCAACAACCAAGTCCGTGTATAATTGTCTTTCTTAGACACCACTAAATGCTTGTGAATAAGTTTGATAGAGAGCAGTATTGTCTGATACCAGTTTCCCGGCAGCGGCGCCAAAAACTAGCTTCCCTCTTGATATGGCCAAAATGGACGGTTTTATTTGTGCGGTGTCATCAGGTCACAACACGTCAGAATCAACCACCAAGAGGGGGGTACTGTTTTAAATTTATATTTAGCAGGGCCTAAATCGTACTACTCATTAGTATGAGTAAGGGAAGTATGACCTAGAGTCGTATTTTTTGAGATATCAGTAGAATCGAACCTATATTTAATCCTAAGATAGTTATGAAGGAGTAGTTGATAGTTAAAGCTAAGGGGTATAAAATACTATTAAATTTTACAAGGAAATACTATCAAATACGATACAATTTTACACAAGATATTTATTTATTTATAGAATGGATATACTTAAACCTTGCTACAACACTTATAGGCAGTGTACCTAATCGTACAGTAGTGTAGTTTTTAGTAAGTCCGGTTCGTTCCACAGGGAATCTTTTAAACAAGCATAACGCTATATTAGTTTTATTTTATAAAAATACGAATATATATATGTATAAGTAATATTATTATTTTAAAGGGGGTTTTTTACCGTTTAATGACCGGTTTGTTGATTTTAAAACTTTAGTTGCAGTTAAAACAAAATGTAAAATATTAAATAAATAAAAGACTTAATTTAAAGTGTAAAGTAAATAACGATAATGAAATTGCGATAAATAAAAGTGCGATAAAATAAACTTGAGATAATTAAAAAGTATGATAATTAAAAGTGCAATTAAATACAATAACAATAAAAGTGCGATAATTAGAAGTGCAATTAAATATAAAATAAAGGAAATTAAATATGAAATAAAAGAATTATGCTTATTTAAACTTCCGTAATCATGATGTTTGACGTGTTGATTTTAGTTTTATGCCCATGGGTTAATTGTCCTTTGTCCTGGATTATTTAATATGTCCGTCTGGTTTTTGTCCATAACAGTCCATCAGTCATAAATATAAAATACGAGTGTCCTCGTCAAATTATCCTTATACCTGAAGTTAAATATTCCAACTAATTGGGGACTTAAACTGTAACAAGGTTTTATTACTTTGTTTAATAATTACACCAGGATATCGACTGCTTGTAACCCAAGGTTTTAATACTTTGTTATCAATTATGCCAAGTGTCCTTGTATATAATTTCACCCCTGTTTTAATAATTCTAGTGACTATTAATCCATTCCCGTGTCCGGTTAAATGAACGATTATTCGTACATATAAATATCCCGCCCATCGTGTCCGATTGAGTGTATATGGTTATTTATAGGGACGTCCAATTGTAAATCTTTATATTTAAAATTAACAAACTATCATTTGGTTAAACAAATATAAAGCCCATTAATAGCCCATAGTATAATTTCCACAAGTGTCGTTCTTTTGTCCAAACCCCAATTATGGTACAAAGCCCAATTACCCAATTTTAGTAATTAGCCCAACATCATGATTACTTCATTTTAAATAAGCATTATAATAACTTAGCTACGAGACATTAATGAAAATAATATAAACATAACTTACAATGATTAAAAATAGCGTAGCGTTACACGGACAGAATTTCGACTTACACCCTTACAACATTCGCTAACATACCCTTATTATTAGGATTTAAAATTAAAATTAAAATTAAAATATAAATTTTATATATATATATATATATATATATATATATATATATATATATATATATATATTTACGTATATATTGAGAGAGATAGATTATGGATATTTTTACGATCAGAATGCGTTGCCTTTTATAGGAATTTTTGTCCAGGTGAGCTCCGCGAGTCGCAGCCTTTTCCTTCTTTGAACTCCGCAAGTCGCGGAGTTCGATTTTACAGCTCACACCATTTTGGAGCCTTTCTTGCCGACGGATTATTATATAAATATAATATATATATATATATATATATATATATATATATATATATATATATATATATATATATATATATATATATATATATATATATATATATATATATATATATATATATATATATATATATATTTATAAAATTAATTATATATTATATTATATTTATATACATAGTTAACTTGTAATTTTTAGTCCGTTGCGCGAGCGTTGAGAGTTGACTCTGGTCCCGGTTCCGGATTTTCGAACGTCCTTGCGTACAATTTAATATCTTGTACTTTGCGTTTTGAATCTTGTACTCTTGTAATTTTGAGACGTTTCTTATCAATAATTGGAACCTCTTTGATTCTATTTTGCACTTTTGAGCTTTTTGGTCGTTTGCGTCTTCAATTCGTCGAATCTGTCTTTTGTCTTCACCTTTTATTATTTAAACGAATATCACTTGTAAATAGGACAATTGCAACTAAAAGCTTGTCTTTCTTGAGGAATAATGCTATGAAATATATGTTCGTTTTGTACATCAGTGATTTTTTTACGGCGGTATAAACAATGGTAGTAACGATGTGGTTTACAGTCCCACATGACTATAAAATTTAGATCCTTTAAGGAAATTGGATCTTTATGAAAACATTTGATCTTTTTGAAAATTCAATCTAGCTTTTACCCTAGATATGTTTTCCAGAATAACCCTTCACCGGTGTTTGCAAATTCTTTTTGTGGGTTTGGTGGGTTTCAGATTTGAAATTTTTGCTCAAAACTTGTGGTTTTGTGTCACCTACTTGCTAACCTTGTATTGGGAAAGCAACACATCCAGTTTACTTGTTCCGTATATTATCTTTCGGTAAACTACCGTCCGGTTGTAAAGGAAAGCGTTGAACAAGCACTGTTTAAGGCAATGTCCCCTGACATGATTTTAATTATGGTCTATAATGTGTCGGACGCAATTACTATCCTTTGTAGGAGCAATAGTAAAGCTCACCCTTATAATTTTTCGGTCTGGCATAAGGTCCTGTCTTTTACCATGCTATGCAACCATCGTTCTTACGGTTGACACCCGATTTGGTTCAGGTGACCTAATGAATTCCAGGTGAATTCCTAGGATTTTACGTTCAAAGGTAATGAACGCATTGAAAATAGGGTTTTCAGAAAACAAATCGGTTTTAATTTGATCAAAATATTTTCTCGTTCAAGCTCGAGTTTAGATATCATCGAATTCCATGAGTTTGTAATTCTCAATCTTTAAGGTCAATCTCTAGGATTGAGTAATATCAGTCTTAAAAGCTGATTTTTGATCTTTAAGGAGATTATCCTTTCTGGGGGATCTGATTCATTAGTCTTATCCAGCTAATTTGCACGGTGCTCCCCCCATTGTACTAGATAAATCCTTCTCATGGTTAGGATAAATCTGACCACATGGCGACCCTGTTTGATGCTGAGGTCCGTGGATTTCCTGCTAATTTTAGAGATGACTTTTTTAGATTTTTCATCAACCTACAGCTGGTCTGGACGACAACTTCCTGACCTATATCAAGAAGAGCGTTTCTTTTTCGGAAGACTTTACTTCCTTTTAATGATGGAATTGATTCATCGTGTAGATCCATCTTTCTTACAGTAAATTGGGTAAAACAGTTAATTATCGTCCAAAACAAAAGTATTTTCAATTATTTGTACAAAAATATGTGATATATATTTTGAATAACTTGGTGAAAATTTCCCACACTTGGCTTTTATTTTCCTTTTTGTTCTCCTCTATTCCATTTTAAATGAATTCTAACATTTTGGTTTGTTTCTCAATTTATGTCCTTTCCAAGGTAACAATAATTTCGGTGTTAACACCTAGTTTTATCGTTCATAAATATGTATAAACATGATTTTGAGTTCATTTAATTGAAAATTTTGAAAAATTTTACTAGAATTTGGTAGTCAGTATATAAGACTAGGGCTGTTCTTTATTATTAGAGAGCACTAGATTCTAATACAACTGCTGCTTTACTAGTATTTCTAATGATAACCAAGTGTATAAAGTAAAAAATTTTAAAATTCCTAAAGAATTTAACCTCTTCCCACACTTAAGATCTTGCAATGCCCTCATTTGCAAGAAATCAGTAACAATTTAAATTATTGAGGGTGATTAGTGTAGAAATGATTAAATTTTACCAAAGTTTCCAAACATATTTGTGTTTGTTTGCTGAATGATAAATGGTGCACATCATTTGTTCATTCCGTCTTGTTGTTATTTCACATATATTTTGCATCTTGTCGTCAAAATTAGTTGCTTTTGCTGAACTTAATGTCAGTCTTTAAAAATGCGTTGTTTTACCCTGTTGTGTACATAAGATAAACTGCAAACATATATACATATTTTTGAAGTTTGGTATATTACCCCACATTCAAAAATTATTAAAATCTAATAATAAAAGTTAGAAAATTATAAAAACTATTACAATATTAACATAAGTATTAAATGTATCAACATTAAAAATAATAAAATAAATAAAACTAAGTAGACTAGGGATGATACTGCTACCAGTAGGGGTTCCATGCATAACCGTATGTGTTATAGAATGCTTCGGCTGGGTTATACGTAGGATACGGTGGTTGCGTCTCTATAGACCAGGGAGGAAATATGGGTGTTGGAGTAGGAATATAGTTTCTACCTATATGTTGGCAATAAGCTATGATTTGGTTT